>NC_057841.1:12611363-12914393 GCF_910594005.1 Cervus elaphus | reverse complement strand
TATGACAAACTTAGCATATTAGAAAGCAGAGACATCACTTTGTCGAGAAAGGAGCATATAGTCAAAGCTATGGTGTTTCCAGTAGTCATGTATGGATGTGAGAGTTGGACCATAAAGAAGGCTGAGCACTGAAGAATTGATGCTTTTGAACTGTAGCGCTGGAGAAGACTCTTGAGAGTCCCTTGGACTGCAAAGAGATCAAACCAGTCCATCCTAAAGGAAATCAACCCTGAATGTTCATTGGAAGGACTGATGCTGAAGCTCCAATCCTTTGGCCACCTGATGCAAAGAGCCAACTCATTGGAAAAGACTCTGATGCTGGGAAAGATTGAAGGCAGGAGGAAAAGGGGACAACAGAGGATGAGATGGTTGAATGGCATCACCAGCTCAATGGACATGAGTTTGAGTAAACTCCAGGAGTTGGTGAAGGACAGGGAAGCCTGGCGTGCTGCAGTCCATGGGGTCTCAGAGTCAGACACGACTGAGCGACTGAACTGAACTGTGCCATTTTTAAAGAAGCCCAGCGTGTTTAATTATTATTTCATGAGGCTTAAATTAAAGACATTAAATAAAGATGAGAACTACATCAATGAAATGTTTCTCATTGGCCAAGATTTCAGTAATAATTTTTTAAATTTAGTGGGATGTTTCAAAAGAACAGCATGTATACTATCTATGGTGAAACAGATCACCAGCCCAGGTGGGATGCATGAGACAAGTGCTCGGGCCTGGTGCACTGGGAAGACCCAGAGGAATCGGGGGGAGAGGGAGGTGGGAGGGGGGATCGGGATGGGGAATACATGTAACTCCATGGCTGATTCATGTCAATGTATGACAAAACCCACTGAAATGTTGTGAAGTAATTAGCCTCCAACTAATAAAAAAAATAAAATAAAAAATTTATTCATGTAATACATTTTTCTTTAATATTTAAGTCTAACCATACTGTTTGGTTCTGGTCACCACAAATAAATGTAAGAAGATCTCAGGAAGAATGGCAATGATGAGTAGGTTTCAGAATGTTTTCTATAGAGGGACATTAGAAGGAATTAAGTTTGTTACTTTTAACAGTTTCTCCAATTTGTCTGTTACCATCAAACAAAATTAAATATTTTTTGGAAAGATGCTGGACAATCCTCTGTAACAAGAGATGATTAAGTAGAGGAATCTGAACTAAAAACTAAAACGACATTTTAACATTAAGCTATAATTTAGCATAAATAGATAATAGTATTCAGATCTGTAATTTGGAATTTTGTGAATGAACATTTTATTATACTCTTAGAGGTATGATCAATTCAGTTACATAAAATCAGATTTTATCAGTTCTCTTTTTTTAGGTCTGTTTATTCTCTGTGAATGATAACTCAGAATATGTTGGTTGAGTGAAAATACTGCTTTTACACAAAATCTAACAATTTATCTAGATATTAAATATATTTTGGCCTAAATTCTCTGAGATTAATTGTGACATCTAAGAAACAGCTCTCAGTCTAACTGTTGAATAGAATTCAGTTCTTTGATATATAATTTTAATAGTTATTCCTGCAGTGCTATGAGGGGATTAAGTTTTCCAGAATCTGACTCATTATTTATGAAAGGAAAGTATGAAAGCTTATTTGGAAGCTAAAAAATACTCTCATTCAAATGTCACATTCACCCTGAGCCTACACATTGTATACACATTAGTAACAAAAATTGAGGTAATTTTTGAAAATGTAAGAATGACAATACATTTGGCCCTTGAACAACTCTAGGGTTAATCCATATATAATTTTAATGAGCCCTCTGTATCTGGTTTCTCATCATCAGTAGCTTCAACCAACCAGTGATCCTGTAGTTTTATACTATTTATTACCAAAAAAGTTTCTTTATACAAGTAGACCCACAGAGTTCAAATCTGAGTTGTTTAAGGATCAACTGTACTTTTGTTGTTGTTCAGTTGCTAAGTTATGTCTGACTCTTTGAAGCCCCAAGGACTGCAGCACGCCAGGCTTCCCTGTCTTCCACTATCTCCCAGAGCTTGCTCAAACTCATGTCCATTGAGTCAGTGATGCCATCCAACCATCTCATCCTTTGTCATCCCCTTCTCCTCCTGCCCTCAATCTTTCCCAGCACCAGGGTCTTTTCCGATGAGTCGGCTCTTTGCATCACATGGCCAAGAGATTAGAGCTTCCAAAGAACATTCAGGGTTGATTTCTTTTACGATGGACTGGTTTGATCAACTGCACTTATTTCCCATCAAATGGTTGGAATGAGAATAATTTCTGCGGACTCTGATTCCAGTTATAACCTGGTCTTTTATCTCAGTCACCACACCCAAAATGGCAATGGTTAGTACAAGCATTTGGGACCTGGGAAACAGTCAACGAGTGCTGCCTGCCGCCAGGCAATTGGGTGTTTCTCAGTGCACTTGTGCTGAAGTATCAGTGCTTGTGACCTGAAAGCTTGGCAGTGCTGCCAGATGCCCCAGCCTCAGAGACTGGAAAAGATCTAGAAGGAAAGTATGAACAACACGGATTTCAGTAGGATTACATCATTCTACTGACACTTGGCTAATGTGAGAAACTTTTACAGGAATCCACTGAGGACTAGAGTTAAGCCTCTGAGGAAGGATTACTGATCCCTCTTACATAAAATTCCCTTTATGTTTTAAAAATTCAAACTCTGCAACAACTACAAAAAAAAATATGCTTTAATTTGACTAAATCTATTTGGCAATGATAATGTCATTGGTGATATTTATGATACCTGTAAAATAATGCTGAACACTAAAGATTAAATTTTTCATGTTTTCCTCATTACAACATAATGGAGTTATGATTTTGGACAGAGAGAATGAGGTCATTAGCCCTCTGCCTAAGATCATTTAAATTAGTAGCATTAAAAATAAATCTGAAAGAGTTAGATAAAAAAATTTTAAAGAAGCATCAATAACAAGCCATACAAAATAAACTACAAGTAAATTTTAAAAAGAGAACAAAAGCAAACAGTGAAAGTATTAGACTTTGTTGTCATTTGGGAAAGGCCTTTTTAAGCAAATGCACATCTCAGAAGCTATAAATTATAACATTTCATTCCGTGAAATTTTAAAATTTATTTTAATCAAAGGCTCATTCCTCAGAGCCAACTACGTTTAAGCATCTTAGGTGCTTTTCCTGCTAGTTATTCTCATGTATCTATATTACATGAAAGTGAAAGTGAAAGTTGCTCAGTCATGTCTGACTTTGTAACCCCATGGACTATACACAATCCATGGAATTCTCCAGGCCAGAATTACAGCAGTGGGTAACCTTTCTCTTCTCCAGGGGATCTTCCCAACCCAGGGATCGAACCCAGGTCTCCCGCATTGCAGGTGCAGCTTAGATCAGCTCACTCACTCATTCATGTCCGACTCTTTGTGACCCCATGGACTGCAGCACGCCAGGCTACCCTGTCCATCACCAACTTCCGGAGTTTACTCAAACTCATGTCCATTAAATCAGTGATGCCATCCAATCATCTCATTCTCTGTCATCCCCCTCTGCTCGCCTTCAATCTTCCCCAGCATCAGAGTCTTTTCCAGTGAGTCAGTTCTTTGCATCAGGTGGCCAAAGTATTGGAGTTTCGGCTTCAGCATCTGTCCTTCCAGTGAATATTCAATGAATATTCAGGACTGATTTCCTTTAGGATGGACTAGCTGGATCTCCTTGGAGAACAGAATGGCAAACCACTTCAGTATTCCTGCCTTGAGAACCCCGTGAACAGTATGAAAGGGCTGAGCCACAAGGAAAGCCCAATATGACATGATTTTCCTACTATTCTTTTTATATTCTCTCTTGAGAACTCGTTACTGGATGAAGACTTAATCCGTTCTTCACCACAACTTCAACCACTCTTTCCCTGTCTCATCACATTGGGGTGGCCCTAAAGTTTCTTCGGGTTTTTCTGTAAGATGTTATCTTTCCCTAGATCCACTCTTGTGCCTCTTTTATACGGAATATAAATAATGTTACTTGAAGTCTATGTTTCATCCTTTACTACAGGTTTTGAAATATTAACAAAAATGTCATAACTCACAAATTAGTATGCATTCTTTTCTTTATTACTTTGGCATGCCTGATGTTGTCTACGCATTCTGTGTTTTCCTATAGGGATCATGCCGCGCAGTATTGCTTTTATGTTTTTTCCTCTGCACTGGGCCTGGGAGTTATATTTCTTGCTTTCACTTCTACAAAAGTCATTTAAGTTATTTTTAAAATCTTGACCCCCTTGATTATATCTCTGTAATTAAAGTGAAGGATAAAATTACGTTTTTTAAATATCCCCCCCATGAAGAATTATCTGTTGTAATATTTGACTTTGTTCCTCCTGCCCTTCTAGAAATTGAGTAAAAATACATAAACTAGATATATATATATATTTATAGTTTTATTAAATACATTTACCCTGATTTTCAGTTTATAACTCTTGTTGTTTGCTCACAAAGTCTTGTCCAATTTTCGACCCCATGGACTGTAGCCTGCCAGACTTCTTTGTCCATGGGATTTCTCAGGTATGAATAATGGAGTGGGTTGCCATTTCCTCCTCCAGGATATCTTCCTGACCAAGGGATCAAACCTGTGTCTCCTGCTTGGCTGGAAGATTCTTTACCACTGAGTCACCAGGGAAGCCCGTGTAATTGTTACACTTTAGATTTAAATCAATGACTCACCATTTTTTATATTTGTAGTCAACCAACTCCACACTTTTGGTATTTCTAAGCCCCTAAATTTATGTCACTTTTCAGGTGATTGAGGTCTCTGTGTGAGAGACAATTCCTTTATCTTTTCCATACAGCAAAATAAAGTCATAATTTCATATAAATTTAAACTTAGACTAACTGTGACACTTCCCAATTCATATTTGCTAATTTATTTACCAGGGATCAGACTCAGATCCATATTTTCTGTGTTGACCATACTTTTAAGATGTTTTGGTATTTGCATTTTTTAAATGAAAGCATATTTAAGTATTTTTATTTGCACTCTTAATTAGTAGTAAAGTTTAACTGACATTTGATCTGGCTCTTACTGATCTCTTTATTTTGGCTCCTCACTCAGTTTTCTGGGAGACATGTCTCATAAATTTGTCCAAGAAGGATAAGCACCTCCAATTGTTTTTATATGTGAAAAACAACTTGGGGTTGAATATAACTCTAGGTTCACAAAATAGTGCCATCAATAAACACCGTTCTGCTATGCTGTTGTTATACAAGAGATATCTGTCATTAATTTAATGTTTGTCTCTCTTTTTTTTTTTTTGCTACATAAGTACTAACATTAGTCTTATTCTTTGACTCTATGAAAAGAAACTATTCCAAGGTAAATTTGTAGCTAATAAGTTAGATGTAGCTTTTTTTAATTGAAGTATAGTTGATTTAAGTTAGATGTAATTGTGAAGAGTACATTTAATCTGCATGTGCAAGTCCTTAAATTTCAGTTGAGAAAGAGAGATGTGATATTATTTCTTGTGTATTTTTATTTTTCTATGTTTTCTTTCCACTTCAAGACCATTCATTATTCCTTCAGAAATGTCAGTAGATGTCTGCTTTGCCATGTTTTTTCACTGTATCAATTACATTATCTCCATGCACTTTTAACTCTTAGATACTTGTTTCCTCTGAATACTGAGACAGCTTTTCAACTTGGTTCAGTTTTCATAGCTGCTAGTACTCTGCACTCAAGACAATTTTAAAATCTGTTTTATGGGTTTTCTTTTGTCTTTCTCTTATGTTAGACAGTTTTTTTTGGTTCGCCCCCCTTTTGGTCATTAACTACAATAGCTTCCCTAATAATGTCCCATGTCTCTATCATAAAGGCCATCTCACATCACGTCTTATAGGAGATGCCTAACAGAATTAAACACACACACATAGAATTTCAAAATTTAACTTTCCTTTGGGTATTTATTTTATTTTATTCTAACTTCTCACAATATTATATCCTTTCCTTATCTTGATATTTTTTCCTTGGATGAAATGTTCTCACTTTTTTTCTTTTTTTTTTTTCCTATTAAGTGTTTTGTTGACTTAACTCTTCTTATATGAGGAGATATTTATTCAGGTCAAAGTACCTACATTATTATCAATTCATTTTCTAAAAGTTCCATAGCCTTCATAACATGTGATCCTAACGATAGAGAAAACATCACTAGTTCAGCTTATCACAAAATGACAGTTACCTTGACAATTTAAACAGTGAGTCAGAGAGACTGAGGGGAAGAATAAAATTTGTTCCAGCTGTTGGTTTTTAAGCAAGGAGATCTATAGCAATTTGGCAGCACTGTCTTTGTCATATTTGAAATACTCTGACACCTTCCTATTAAAATACCTATTAAACATTGCAAAATTTTAAAGCATTTGAGCAGCACTGGCAAAGGGTAATTTTTGGTATAGAGAGAAGACAGGGTTTCCATTCTTCCATATAGAGAGAAGAAATGGCAGGACCCAGCTGCCCACCCAAGCATCATCTGGTCTTTGGTTTCCTTTTCTGTCGTTCTGGCTCTCACGCAGCCCTGCTTAGCCTGTCTGCTTTCTGTGCTACTTTTAATTTTTTCCTCACCCTTTGTATCAGAGGAGCATGCATCATTTAGTTTGGCAGCCCTTCTATCACCCAGTGAATGGCTTCCAACTCCCACCCGTGCTTTCTATCTCTTTTCTGCCAGAATAATCCTCTCCTCCTATTTTGACAGGAACTCTTGGCAAGAAAGAAAAAGACTCTGAACGACTTTAGGATATATGGCATAAATACTTGACTTTAGACCCTCTGTGTTCAAGGTTTTCTCCTTGGCTCTCCTTGTGGTATGCTTTATACTGCCACAGCTAGACTATGGTATAATAATCCCATTGGTACTTGGAGTAAAAGTCTTTTATAGCCATAAATGTGTGTTATGCAATGACAGTCAACTGCTATTTTTTTCCTATGGTTTATGGTCTAGAATTGCACTGTGGTTGCTATAGGTAAATTAAATGTTACTTGGGATTTAATGCAGTGCATTGTCAATACCAAATAATGGATAATAAAACAGTGTTATAAATGACCTTAAAAACAAATACAGAAAATTGTTTAATGTACATCATCAGCTCTTATTTCTAAGACTTTACGTGGCTTCCATAATGGATTAGATCAGCAGATTAGCATTACTAAAGAATATTAAGAGTTTCCTGAAAAGGAGCTGACCAGAAAAATACCTATCCTTGCTTCTCCTTATTTTCAGTATTAAAAATTAAAGTTTCAAATGTCACCGTGCAACAGAAATACAATGTGAGCCAGATACGAGCTGCATTTTTAAAAGGAAGGAATTTCTGAAATTACATTTTACTCAACCTAACATATTCAACATATTGCCAACTATCAACGTACAATAAATATAAAAAAGATAAATGGAAAGATAGTCCATAATCATGGATTAGAAGAATTAACAGTTAAAACAGCCATCCTACTCAAAGCAATCTACAGATTCAATATAACCTCGATCAAAATTCCACTGACATTTTCCACAGAAATACACACCAAAAAACTAAAATTAGTATGGAACCATAAAGACCTTGAATAGCCAAAATCATCTTGAGAAAGAAGAACAAAGCTGGAGGCATCATACTTCCTGATTTCAAATTATATTAAAGTGATAGTAAGCAAAAAAATTTATGATTTTGACATAAAAACAGACACAGATCAATGGAACTGAATGCTGAGCTCACAGATAAACCTACACATATATGGTCAATTAATTTACAACAAAGAAGCCAAGAATATATGTTCAGGAAGGAACAGTCTCTTCCATACATGGTACTGGGAAAACCGGGAATTCAAATGCAAAAGAGTGAAATTGGACCTCTATCTTACACCATACACACAAAATACCTTAAAGTGGATGGAAGACTTGAAGTAAGTATCTGAGATGATAAAACTCTTAGAAGAAAACATAGGCAGTAACCTCCTTGACACTGGTCTTGGCAATGATTCTAACACCAAAAACAAAAGCAAAAATAAACAAGTGAGACTACATCAAACTGGAAAGCTTCCGCATAGCAAAGGAAACCATCAACAAAATAAATAGGCAGTTTGGGAACAGGAGAAAATATCTGCAAATCATCATTCTGTTATGGGGTAATAACCAAAGCATAGAAGGGACTCGTAAAACTCAATAGCAAAACACCAAACAATCCAATTAAAATATGGGCAGAGGATCTGAATAGACATTTTTCCAAAGAAGACATACAGATGGCCAACAGGTGCATGAAAAACTATTCAACATCACTAATCATCAGGGAAATGCAAATAGAACCTCAGTGAGTTATCTCCTGACATCTGTTAGAGTGGTACCATCAAAAAGACAAGAAACACCAAATGCCAGCAAGCATGTGGAGGAGAGGGAGCTCTGGGCTCTGCTGGTAGGAATGTGATCAGCACAGAAACTATGGAAAGCAATAATGGCATTCCTCAAAAAATTAAACATAGAACTGCCATGTGATCCAGCAATTTTACTTCCAGTTATTTATCTGAAGAAAATGAAAACATTAACAAGAGAATTTCTTCACCCTTATGTTTACTGCAGCATGATTTTCAGTAGCCAAGATAGGAAAGTGAAAGAAAATGTCAGTTGCTTGGTTGTGTCCGACTCTTTGTGACCCCATGGACTGTAGCCTGCCAGGCTCCTCTGTTCATGAAATTCTCCAGGCAGGAATACTGGAGTGGGTAGCCATTCCTTCCTCCAGGGGATCTTCCCGACCCAGGGATCGAACTTAGATCTCCTGCACTGCAGACAGATTCTTTACTGTCTGAGTCACGCAGGAAGAACAGCCAAGATATGGGTGCAGCCTAAGTGTCCGTCACTGGATAAGGTAATAAAGAAAATACTGTGTATACAAATTACAGTGAACTATTATGTATTCATAAAAAATAAAATCTTGCCATTTGGGAAAATATGAATGAAACTTGAGGGCCCTATGCTAAGTGACAGAAGTCAGAAAAGACAGAAACCATATGGTCTCACTTAGATGGGAACCTAAACAAACAAATGAAGCTCACAGATACAGAGAACAGACTGGTGGTTGACAGATTCTAAGGGTGAGGAAAGGGGTCAAATGGGTGAAGGGGGTCAAAAGGTACAAACTTTCAATTATATAATAAATAATCATGGGCGTGCAGTGTGCAGCATGGTGACTAGGGTTAATAATTCTGCACACTTACTGCACACATAAAGTTGCTAAGAAAATAGGTCTTAAAAGTTCTCATTGAAAGAAACAAATTCTAACTTGTGTAGTTGTACATGCTAACTAGATTTATTGTGGCAATTACTTTATAATATATACAGATATTGAATCATGAGGTTGTACACCTGAAATATGTCAATTGTACCTTAATAACAAAAGACTGCTGTAATTTTTTGATACTTACTTTATACTTAGAGCAATACATCTCAATTTATACTACCTCATGACTGTTGCCTGATAGACAAATAGGGTTAATGACCACCACTTGAAGTGCAGAAGTAAGCTGTGAGGCAGAGTATTTAAATCCTTTCCTTCTAGAAATAGCAATAAACATTTGAGGAAAAACAAAATTTATTTTGTACTAATTCTCATATTCCATATAAGAGAAAGCACAGCCAGTTTCTATTCTAGATAAACTAAATTAACTAAATGGTTTTCTGAAGTATTATAGTACTTCTAGGCATCTATAATAGGAAAATGCACACACATTTTAAAATCTCAAACATATGTAATTAACTGAAATTATAACTGAGGAAGTAACAGCTACCACTTACTGTCGGCTCTGTATTGAGACAGCGAAGCAATGTCTTTATATCAATTAATGTTAATAATCTTTAGAACTTAAAAATATTTCTGTTCAGTGGATGCATATATGAAACATATTGTTTACTGTTCCTTTCTGTGTTTTAGCTATGGTGGAGCAGAAGTCTCTGGGTCAGTCATCACTGAACACAATTAGATCTATTTTTGGAGATTATGTTATTATAGGTTTTCCCCTTATTTTCTGTTGACAATGTATTTTCAGTAATGGATATCATCAAGACATAAGGTGAAAATATATTTTCCCTGTTCAGCTATTGTGATTTAACTGACCTTTGTCTTATTTAAGAACTGAAGAAGTGAGAGATGGAGTCTAACAACAGTCTAGTCTAGTCCACAGTCTAACAACCTGATCCTTCCTGTTTGGGAAGTTTATTGTCTGGGATTACCTTTTTAAAGTTTATGTTCCTTAATTATTATTAATTTTGGCTTCCACTGGGGCAACCTAAAATGGTCCCTTTCTACCGCTTATTAAAAAAAACATATGGCATTGTTTTGTTAAAGTTTGTCTGCAGTGCTCTTCCTCCAAAATGGGAGCATGTAAATAAACTCTGTAGAGATTACTTATATTCTATTGAAAATATCAGTCATAACACTGTTCTAGTTGTTTGATTGTGACTGGTGAATTTCTGGAATGTCTGACCTCTGAAAAACGGAAATACATTGTGTGGAAAAGGAAGTTATGTGTGTCAATAACATTTTACAGTGCATTCCTTACAAATACTTATTTAAATGCAGAATTATTTAAATTTTGAGTTACTCAAATTCAAGTGTATGTCCGTTTCATTATTTTACTCCATGCCCCTCAAATTGTATAATATTCATACATTATAAGGTATCTCAGTAAGTGTGTTTGTAATCTACCCTGTGGTATCTTGTTATGGCAGCCTCAACAGACTAAGACATGGTTGGAGCCTGGTGTTAATCCATTTTAGCACTGATGTCCTTTAATTGATCCCCAGAGGATGAGGTGCTTGGATGACCCAGTGGACATGAGTTAGAACAAACTCCAGGAGATAGAGAAGGACAGGGAAGCCTGGCATGTTGCAGTCCATGGGGTCACAAAGAGTTGGACACAACTTAGTGACTGAACAACAATTTACAACTAAAGCATGATTTTGCTTGTAGGAATAGTGTTTCTGGTGTCTCAAGTGCAAGTCTTAATGTGTATATCAGGGTTTCTCCAGTACAACCAGGAAGGAACCTCAGCTTATCCCCAGAACAGTGAGATCTCTAAAGCTCTCAGCTCCTCGGTATCTGTTCTCTGCAGGACCTTCCAGAGTCGAGTCTTGCACATGGTCAACACAGGATCTGTTAGAGGACTTAGGACACAGTCCATGCAGACATTTGGAGTGTGTCTGTCTCCTTTTCTCATGATACTTTGCCACCTAAACCCCACCACTCCCACAGCCCCGGACTCTGATCTGTGTCTCCTGCACTCACCGAGACCAGTGTTCTCTGTAGGACCCTATTCTCCGTGCAGCATTTTGAAAAATGTTCCTCATGAGACGTGCAGGTTTAGTGTAGGTCCCACTTCAGATACTTCCCTTCTAAAATTCACAGCATAACCCATTGCTTTCAAATGTGTTTTTATATATATTTTATACATTCTGTCCCATTTTTATAACTATTTACAGCAGTTGGGTAAGTTTGATACCAGCTATTTCATCTTGCTCAGAAACTATTAGTTCTTCACATATACTTCAGCCATTCCCAATAAATCGGAAAATTCAATTAAATCTTTTATGTTCAAATTTTCTCCCCATCTTTCTGCTACCACTCAGGTCTAAATTATCATAAACTCTTCCCTGGATTCCTACACTAACCTTCAACTCATAGCTCCAGTTTCAGCACATATTTTAGAGAGTAGAATTCTAGAAATATAACATATTATGTCCCTCTCTGAGTGAAATTTTTCAGTAGCTTCTCATTAAACTTATGAGTAAATATTTGAACTCCTTCCAATACTTGGAATGATGTAAGCTTTCTAAATGGTTTTCTATGTACATCTCTGTTTCTTCTTTATGTTTCAGCAATACCGATTTTTTTTTTTAATTTCTGCATCTCCAAAATTTTACCCACAGCTATACTTTTAGCAGCCTGATTTTTTTTTTTTTTTATGACTGTGACATGCTCATCATTCTTTCCCTGACTTCTTTCTGTAGTTTCAGGTGACAGCTTAAGTGTCACTTTCTTGGTGAGGCATTTCCTGATCCCATCGAACTTTACCCTTAATCTCACAGCATCCTAATCTTCTGGTTCAAGCCACATACCATAATGTGATTTCCCACTTATATATAGGTGTATGCTTTTAATATCTATATTTTCCATATGTAAACATCATGAAGACAGGGATCATGTCTTTGTTTTAATTACCACTTTGTGTCCAGTGATATTACATGGTATGTGGTACATAATAGGTGTTAGAGAAATATTCACTGAATCAAAGAAAAGTATATAATATTTAACTTCAGAAAGAAGGAGCTTCCAAAGTCAACATCTGGAGGTTTAAAAATTAAAATTTTCAAAGAATCTTTAAGAATTGGAACTGGAAGAAATCGCAAAGATTACCTATCCAACCACCATACTGATTTAATAACCCTTTTGATAACATCACCTATACTTGAATCATTCCAGAATCAGGGACTCACTATTTCACAAGGAATTATATTCTATTTTCAGACAATTCTTATTATTTTAAATTTATATAGTTTATTAAATTTTATAGAATTATTAAAATTTATATAATTTAAGCCTTCTATTGAAATGTTTTACTTATAATCTTATGGCAAGTGGCCTCTCATTTCACAAAAGAATTCTGACAACAATGATACACACATTTTTTTCCTTTTGTATTTGTTCTGAAATTCAACTACTCAAAGTCATAATTAAAAATGAAATTATTCTTACATCTTACTGTGTTACAAAGTGACATTCCATTTTGGATGCTTTAACATTATTGGCATTCTTTGAGCTATATGTTAGATCTATTTATCACTGTGCATAGTTAATGATTCATATTTGCATTAAAGAATTTTGAATGTGAGTCAAAATATAGACTTAAAAAGACAAATTTATGAAAGGAGAGTCTTTTAGCTAACATTAACAAAGATATGTGAAAAATTTTAACTACAGTGTTCACATCTGCCCATTATTGTCAAAAAAGAAATGAAAATCTTTGTGTGTATGTATGCATTACAGTAAACAGTAACTGTTTTGAATAAGAAGACTCATGAAACATAGAAAATCTATTTAACACACTTTAGCTCAGTGTGCGTGCATGGTTTAGAAACGTATCTATACTCTGTCTCACAGAATTGTAAAACAGTCAAGTGAGAAAACACATTTGAAAGCATTTTTAGTTTTCAAGTGAAATGTTCTAATACTGCCCACTTAATCATAAATAATTTTAAAGAACTTTTATATATATTTTTAAAATAAGTAAAATGAAAGACTAATCATAGACACAGATGTTTGCTTTTATATGCATGAAGCAATTTGCAAAACTGAATTATTTTGTTACTGTGGTCCCTGTTTCTGAATCATTTTTATTACCGCTATTCTTTGGGATGTATTTGTTGGGTTTGCTGACAGAGTGACCCACTTTCTCCCAGCTCTTCTTTGAGACTATATTAGACCCTTCTAAAATTGTATTAACTTTTATGGGTCACTATATGAGTTATTATTTCAGCACAGTAAGTTACATTTTCCAAATTGCTGCCAATGGATCTTCATTAATCTGGGGAAATGGAAGTGTTTGGTGGTATAATTACATATTGGATCCTTTTAAGATTCTGGGTGAGTAAAAATAGAAACCATATATGATATAATGGTGTTTTAGCTATCATACTGAAATCTAATAGTACCAATCATTTACACATTCATATGTAAAATGCTGACATGAGACTATGTAAGCAGTCCTTTTCAAAATGCTATGGTGAGATGATACAATTGATCGTGCTTCCTCTAAACATAGCAGTAAGAAATAAGACCTGTTTTTATAAAGTCATTAAGAAACCTAAGCATGTTTAGTGGTACAGATAAAACTCTCCATTAGCCAGAAACAACAGAGAAACGTAAAGCAGCAGTGTAGCTGCAGGCAAGAGTTTGCCTGTCTCTGGATCCAAATGTGGGCCATGATGAATGACTCAGAGTGGCAAGAATCACTTATAAAGTGGGGAAGAAGGGAGAAAAGACATTCACGACACCTGAAGAATCTCCCAAATTTCTCATCATTATCAAAAGCCTGTACAAAACTGATCAAGAAAAAAGGAGGAAACACCTATTTTTATAGGTGAGTTTTATCAACTTTAAGAAACAGATAAAGAACATTTTAGAGAAATTCAAAAGCACATTTCCTGACATATGTTATGAGACAGGAAATTATTAAAACTTAAACTCGATAAAAATAGTATAAGAGTATTACAGATTTATGTATGATTATGGGCGAAAAAATTCTAAGTGATAATTTTGGCACATGGAACCTAGAAGTGTTATAAAATATTCATCATGACCATATGGTGTTTATCCTCAGAATTCAAGAAAGGTTCTCTATCAAAAATGTATTAATATATTCTACCAATTCAACTCAGAAAATGGGATGATTATTATAAAAAATAATAAAACAATTTTAAAATGTTAACCCATATTCATGGTTAAAACTAAGAATATTTGAGAAGTTCCATTTTCTACTTAGAATTTCTACTTTAAAGATATCAAATATTATTATTTACAGGGAATCATTTAAACTCATGAGTTCAGAAACCAAAATAGCAAAAATAACCAGTAAATCTGCTATTCAAAGTTGTACCACAGTAGATGAATAAGCAAGCAGAGAGAGGCAATCGTGCTATTATATACAGACAAAATATATATCCAAGACAAGGTTCAGACCCATAATACGAAAAGTTAAATTTTCTTGATAAAAGTTCAATTAACTAAAGATATAAGAAAAAATTCCAATAACAATTCAAAGTCTATGAACAAAATATTTAAAATATGGCTCTGAACAAACCAAAACAATGGATAACATGTTATAATAAGGATATCATTTCTCTCCAGACTTATCTTTAAGTTCATGCATTTCCAATCAGAATATCAACAGAAATCTGCATGGAATTTATCAAATTGTATTGATATTCACATAGAAGAGAGTAAAGCAAGTAGTTTCAAAAATAGGTATGCTATTTCTGAAAGCAAAAAACAAAAAAGGAAGTGCCTTCAATCATTATCAGATATTGATAATCATTTAGAGCTATGATAATTAAGGTAATGGATGTTGGCTTCATAGATCATAAGCCATGTTCTGACCTTGTGGAAAACTGCATAGCAAGCAAATGGAATGTGTTCAACTTGTTCATAGATAAACACCCCTGGACAGTATTTCAATTAAAATCAAATATATTATAAGGATGTCTACAACATTTTCCAACGAACATTTCTTTTAGCTATTTTAAAAATCACAAATTTAAAAACAAGGCCAGGTGGTGAGCATTATGTCTTCTGACAATTTATATTACTTTAAAAATGAACTAATACAGTGAACATAACTAAACACCGACTCTTTTTTTTTCCTCTGTGACTGTAATGTTTTTGCTATTTTGATAAACAGTTATCCACACATATATGTCATAGATAAATAAATGGATCGGTGGATGGACAGACAGATAGAAGGAAAAAAGAAAGAAAGGTAATTCCATTATTTCAAGAATATAGTTTGTCTTGCTCATTCCTTTATACTAAACACTTAGAACAATGTCTGGAACATTCCACATGTGTAAGAAATATTTTAATATAAAAATACCAATTTACCATTAAAGAAATGTTATATACTTAACTGCATTCCCTTTATTTAAAAACACTATCATGACAGCTGGATTGGATAATTCTGTGCTGAAATTTCATAAAAGAAGTCATATTGTGTATTTCACATTTGCAAAAGGTAACTTTTTGGTGGCGAAACTGAGTAAGACATTTCAGAGAGCAGAAATAAGGAAATGTTACCTCAGTGTCAATTTACCAATTTTTCTAGACTTATAAGTTAACAGATATTCGAAACCTACACTATTCAGGTTGAAAATGTAATAGTATATAAGACCTATAGAAGCAGAAGCACTGTTCTTTTATTTCTGAGTTCAGAATCCAAATGCTGATGTGAGTAAAGCCTTATATTTAAGTTTTGAAGGTAAAGTGAATATTGTGATAGGAAAGCTTTGACATTTTAAAAGATGGAATTCCAAGACAGCAAACAAAGATTCTGATCTTTCTTGGCCGTGTGTGTTTGCACACAAATGCTTGCATTATTTACAAGAACATGAGCTGGTAATCATCTCACTTACTTGTTTGCATTTAATATTGATTTATATTGTTTCTTAATAGATTTTCTTCATCATTCTCTTATTTTGATTTAGAGATGACAAACTTCAATGTGAATGAACTAATCTGCTCTTTTCTATATAGTCTGTATATTTCTAAATTTTTTCTTATTTCCATGAATGAGAAGTTATAAAATATGAAATCATCTTGTGACTGTTTATTTCTTCATGGTACAGTGAGAAAAGGAAATTAGAGCTAAATTTCATCAACCTCATGAATGAATAACTACATTGTACATTAAATATTGTGTTGTATTTTATAGTATAGCTAAGAAACTCACATTCACACTTCAGTGAAGCTATGCTTTTAAGAGCATTCTTAAAGCAGCTACCAGAAACACTTTTTAATGTTCTGTTTTCAGACATACAGAAATATACATACACATGTGGTCATTACTTCTATTCTTTTAATATATTTGTTTTTTCTTTCTGATTTACTTCACTCTGTATGACCCGAATGTAAGGTCACACATTATAAAACTCTTAAAGGAAAACACAGGGAGAACACTCTTTGACATAAATCACAGCAAAATCCTTTCTGACCCACCCCCCCCCCAAGAATAATGAAAAAATAAACAGTACCTAATTAAACTTAAGAGTTTTGCACAGTCAAGGAAACCATAAGCAAGATGAAAAGACAACCCTCGGAATGGGAGAAAATATTTGCCAACTTCCGTTCAGTTGCTCAGTCATGTGACTCTTTGTGACCCCATGGACTGCAGCACACCAGGCTTCCCTGTCCATCACCAGCTCCTGGAGCTTGCTCAAACTCATGTCCATCCAGTCTGTGATGCCATCCAACCATTTAATCCTCTGTCGTTCCCTTCTCCTCCTGTCTTCAATCTTTCCCAACATCAGGGTCTTTTCCAAGGAGTCAGTTCTTCACATCAGGTGGCCAAAGTATTGGAGTTTCAGCCTCAGCATCAGTCCCTCCAAAGAATACTCAGGACTGATTTCCTTTAGGGTAGACTGGTTGGATCTTCTTGCAGTCCAAGGGACTCTAGAGAGCCTTCTCCAACACCGCAGTTCAAAAGCATCAATTCTTTAGCGCTCAGCTTTCTCTATAGACTAACTCTCACATCCATACATGACTACTGGAAAAAGCATTACTATGACTAGATGGACCTTTGCTGGCAAAGTAATATCTCTGCTTTTTACTATGCTGTCTAGGTTGCTCATAGCTTTTCTTCCAAGGAGCAAGCATCTTTTAATTTCATGGCTGCAGTCACCATATGCAGTGATTTTGGAGCCAAAAATCTAAAGTCTCTCACTGTTTCCATTGTTTCCCTATCTATTTGCCATGAAATGATGGGACCGGATGCCATGGTCTTAGTTTTCTGAATGTTGAGTTTTAAGCCAACTTTTTCACTCTCCTCTTTCACTTTCATCAAGAGGTTCTTTAGTTCTTCACTTTCTGCCATAAGGGTGGTATCCCTGTATCTGAGGTTATTGATATTTATCCTGGCAATCTTGATTTCAGCTTGTGCGTCATCCAGCTTGGCATTTCACATGATACACTCTGCATATAAGTTAAATAAGCAGGATGACAATATATAGCCTTGACATACCACTTTCCCTATTTGGAACCATATGTTGTTCCATGTCCAGTTCTAACTGGTGCTTCTTGACTTGCATACAGATTTCTCAAGAGGCAGGTAAGGTGGTCTGGTATTCCCATCTCTTTCAGAATTTTCCACAGTTGTGACCCACACAGTCAAAGGCTTTGGCATAGTCAATAAAGCGGAAGTAGATATTTTTCTGGAACTTTATTGCTTTTTCGATGATCCAGAAGATGTTGACAATTTGATCTCTGGTTCCTCTGTGTTTTCTAAATCCAGCTTGAATATCTGGAAGTTCACAGTTCACGTATTGCTGAAGCCTGGCATGGAGAATTTTGAGCGTTACTTTGCTAGCATGTTAGATGAGTGCAATTGTGTGGTACTTTGAACATTCTTTGGCATTGCCTTTGTTTGGGATTGGAATGAAAACTGACCTCTTCCAGTCCTGTGGCCACTGCTGAGTTTTCCAAATTTGCTGGCATATTGAGTGCAGCACTTTCACAGCGCCATCTTTCAGGATTTCAAATAGCTCAACTGGAATTCCATCACCTCTGCTAGCTTTGTTCATAATGATGCTTCCTAAGGCCTACTTGACTTTGCATTCCAAGATGTCTGGCTGTAGGTGAGTGATCACACCATCATGGTTATCTGGGTCATGAAGATCTTTTTGCGTGGTTCTTCTGTGTTTTCTTGCTGCCTGTTTTTTTTTTTTTTTTTTTAATATCTTCTGTTTCTGTTAGATCCAAAGCATTTTTGAAAACTTAGCAACTGACAAAAGATTAATTTTCAAAATATACAAGCAGCCCCATGGAACTCAGTATTAAAAAACAGTCCAATCAAGAATTGGGCGAAAGACCCAAATAGACATATCTCCAAAGATATACAGATGACCAGCAAACACATGAAAAGATGCTCAAAATCACTAATTATTAGAGAAATGTAAATCAAAACTACAATGAGATATTACCTCACAACAGTCAGAATGTCCATAATCAAGAAATTTATAAACAATAAGTACTGGAAAGGGTGTGGAGAAGAGGGAACACTCTTGCACTGTTGGTGGGAATGTAAATTGAATCAGCCACTATGAGAACAGCATGGAGACTCCTTAAGAAACTAAAACTACCAGATGATCCAGCAATCCCACTAATGAACATGTACCCTGAGAAAACCATAACTCAAAAAGACACGTGTACCCCAATGTTCATTGCAGTACTGTTTACAATAGCCAGGACATTCTTTTAATATATAAAAGCATAACTTGGTGAAAAGAATTAAAGGATTGGAGGCAGGTAAAAGATATGGATTTAAACAAAAGATCTTTATATACATAGTTAGTATGTAACTTATCTCTATAGATGGATTAATATAATTTATCACTATATTTTTCATCTTCTATGGTATTCCCATTTACTTAGGTCCTCAAAATACTAAATACTGCTCTATATATTATCCTCATTTTTATAATATCTTAGTTCACTGATACATTTTTGCATGGAAATATGCTTCAGAATGTGAAAGCACGGCATTTGATCTAAGGGAATATCTCCCCATTTTTTTACCCATAGCGACTTCTAAAGACAAGAGACATGGCCTTGAATTCAAGGGTAAGTGTCTAACTCTTCACAATAACCAGATTAAGCTAACTAAAAATTATGCAGGATATGGAACAATTAGATTCTGTGTTGTTCTTCAATTCTAATATAAACCATTAGCACCTAAATATTGTCTATCATCCTTTAAGGCATCTAGAATGTATATTGTTAAATTGCAATCTATTATATAATATTTATGAACATCTTTTTGGTACATTTTTGTCTTTTTAAAATTAAGCTGAAAGTCTGTACATTCTAATTTCATTTTTCTGATAAATTCCATATGTTACACTTTGAAAATGCCCTTTATGTGCAGACTTACATTTCCTTATTTAAATATTTTACATAAGGTATTTTCTTCCTTCCATAGCTACATGCTAAATAACCTTAATTGTAATTTTAAAAATGTTTCTATTGAAATTGTCCTGATTAGGAGAAAATGCAGATCATGTCAATGAACTATACTATTTCTGTTGAATTTTACATTTTAAGTGATTTCCATTGTTGGTGTGTTTTTCGTGATTTAAGATTTAATTTTGACATTGATACTGCACAAGTTTGTGTCTGAGTTTTATATCATCAGTTGGCACCTCGGAGTTGATGCCTAAGAAACTAAGTAGTAGAGTCACACACTCTTTGAGATTTACAATATTACCTTATTATTATTGCCACGTCTGTCAAGAACACTACAGAACTCTGGCTGTAAAACTTGCTTACACATTCAAATGTGAAGACAAAAATATTGATTCAATCACAGATAATTTTCTAGCAGCACAGTTGATGTTCCCTGTTTACTTCTGGTTATTAAATTTTGATGATTAATCATTTCTATGACATATGCAATTGACAACCTCAAATAGCAAAAATTAATGATGACACGTCATTTCAACTCTTAAGAACATGTCTTCTGCTTTTAGAAATTCCCATTTTGAAAAGAGATTAAGGAAAAAGGAAGTAGTTTAAGTTATATAGATTGATTTGCATGTGTGTAAGCAGGAAGTTGACAGAATTTGCATTTTTTAACTGTAAGCAGAAAAATCTCAGAGACCCATACAAATCTGAATTTCCCCTTTGGTTGAAAATAATACCAAGCTCATAAATGCCAGCTGATTTCTGATAGAACTCCCACAAAATTATATTTTATTGTATTTGTTACTTTTTATCTCTATGGAAAATAAGGTCAGTCAAATTACTATAATATTCTTGCCTCATTTATCTATTTGCAATAGAGTTGCTAGTGCAGAAACAAAGAACAAAATGTGATTCTGGGAGGGAGAAAAGAAATGAAGATTAGCTAAATTGCTTTTAACTCCTCTAAGATAGTTAAGAATTAAAATCAACCTATACTACCAAATCTTCTGCTTATATTATACCTCATTTCATTATGTTAGCTTTATTTACTAAATTTATTAAATCTATTACCTTTGGGTATATAAAGATAAATATCTCATCCCTTTAAATCAAATAATCAAATATTAATTCTGGCCACATAATTTAAATTCTAAAGTTTTGCCATAGAATCTAAAATTTAGTGTGTATTTTTATTAAATTAAAATATCAAATTAAAAAATCTGAAATGTTGACTTAGCATTAATAAAATTTTCAGATGTAATTTCATGGACCCATGAATTCCCACAAATATTTTCATTGAGGGGCCAATGGTATCTGGTGGATTTTATTAGCACTATATTTACAGATCTAATAAACATTGGTTATGATAATAAGAGACTATAATATTAGTATATTAAAACTTATAGATGGCCAACTGATATTTTTTATTTAATTCCTGAAATTCTTTCATAACTAGTCATATATTAGAGAAACTTATTTGGACAGGGGATTAAATGTAAAATACGTCTAGACACTTGCTTGTTATAAAAACATATATTATACTGTTACTAATATCAACAAATAGAATTATTGAGAAAGTTTCAAACTTTGCTAGATTTTCATTGAATCATATGAGGTATTTGAGAGCCTGAAAACTATTATTTAATTAGCTACAGAATGACTGTGTCAGGGAAATATAAATGGGAATGAAATGATCCACCCCGTGAAAGTCCAGCCTTGCCTTTATGTATTTTCTTCATATGTATGTATATATCCATGAGTTACCACTTCTGAAGTTTATTGGTTTAGACCAGTGTCCTCACTTGACCTTTACTGGAGCTGAAGGTCTTCATCCATCCTTAGCCCCCTCTCCACAGTCTCCACCTGGAGCCATCAGCATTCTCTGCAGGTTTGCCCTTCTCCAGAGGCAACCTGCACCCACCCACCTCGCTTTTGATTTCTCAGAGTGTATGGATTATTCATTTTCAATGTTTCTGTTATTTATTTTTATTGAAGTAGAGTTGCCTTATACTATTACTATTAGTTTCAGGGGTATAGCAGTGACTTTTTATAGTTTATAAGGCTATTATGAAATACTGGCTATATTCCTTATGCTATCTATTATATACTTCTATCTTAATTTATACCTAGTAGTTTCTACCTCTTAATCCCCTTTGCCTATCTTGTCAGCCTTTACACTCACTCTCATCTCTGGTAACCACTAGTTTGTTCTCTGGGCCTGTTTCTATTATATTTATTTGTATTATGTTTTAGATTCCACATGTAAGTGAAAATATACTGCATTTGTCTTTCTCTGTTTGACTTACTTCACTAAGCATAGTACCCTCCAGGTTCATCCATGTGGTCATAAACATTTATGGTTGAGTAATACACCAGTGTGTGTGTGTGTGTGTGTGTGTGTGTGTGTGTGTGTGTGTGTGTGTGTGTGTGCGTGTGTGTGACATCTTTGCCATTCATCTGTTGAACGACACTTATGTTGCTTCCATATCTTGACCATGCCGCTATGAATGTCAGGGCATATATATCTTTTTGAATTACTGTTTTCATTTTCTCTGGATAAATACCCAGGAGTGGAATTGCTGGATTATCAAGGAAATGCAAATCAAAACTACAATGATACAGCAACTCATTGCTGTCAGAATGCCTGTTTTCAAAAAGACAAGAAATAATAAGCATTGGCGATGATGTGGAGAAAAAGAAGCTTAGTACTGTTGCTGGGAATGTAATTGGTGAAGCCACCATGGAAAACAGTATGCACGTTCCTCAAAAAAATAAAAATAGGACTACCTTTTGGCTTTTTAAAATACAAATTTTTACATACCGACACCCCACCCTATATTCCTTATTCCAGGATCATGTAAAAGTTTTTCCTCTTTCAAACAAATTTAACCCCATTTACTCTGATCTTATTTTCCCAATTTATCTGGAATCTAAATTTGGCCATGAGGCTTATTTTTTCTTGTTACAGATTTTCTGACTTTGTACAAGTTTCTTTGATGCTGCCTATCAAATATATACTTAAGTCTTTGACTGATTTCGCCTTCTACGATTCCATTTTTAACTTCCTTTCTTGTAGATCCCTTGGGCTAAATATTCTCTAGTTACTAATTACTATGTCCATTTCCTCAATTTACCGTTTATATTAACTTAATACAGCATCCTATATGCTGAGCATTGCTTTAAGCAGTATTGTATTTTTAATATAATATTGTATTTTAAGCATATGTACTATATGTGTATAACTCAATCCATCTGTTCTTAAATACCATGCAAAATTGTTTTTGATTATGAAAGTATATTTTTGCATTCCAGAAAACCTCAGAAAATAGAAAAAACATGTAATCACAAAAGTTATTCACCATCTCAAAAGTCAAAAATACTGGTAACACTTTGCTCGATTTTGCATAGTTTTGCAAGTGTCTATGTGTATGCATAGGTTCATTTTGTGTACTTATAATGTGTGTATGTATTTGGATGATCCTAAGAACTAAGAATTGCATATTTATTCTCTGTTATGCATTGTTCTAAGTAGAATTCTGCGTAGAAGTACTGATGCTGAAGCTGAAGCTGCAATACTTTGGCCACCTGATGCGAACTGCTGACTCATTAGGAAAGACCCTGATGCTGGCAAAGACTGAGGCAGGAGGAGAAGAGGGTGACCGAGGATGAGATGATTAGATAATATCATTGACTCACAGGACATGAGTTTGAGCAAACTCCAGGAAATAGTGAGAGACAGGGAAACCTGCTGCAGTCCATGGGGTCACAAAGAGTCGGACACAACTTGACAAATGAAGAGCAAGTAGAATTCAACCATCTAATCTCAATATCAACCGTGTGTTTATTTTCCCCATTTCAAAAAGGATGAAACTGAGGAAAAGAGAGCTTAAGTAATTTGCCTATTAAGTACAAAACTGGGATTCACAGTCAGGCAGCCAGACTCCGGAGTCCATACTCAGGTATATAATGTCTGTTCTATACAACCTCTCTCTGGACACACACAAACACTCTTAGAATTATGCATGTAATAAATATATATCTATATGCTAATTACATGATTACATAATATAACCACAATTATATCTATGTAGATTTGACCCTGCTTTTTATCCAAAATTATTTTTAAATATTTTGCTATTTAACATTACTAAAGCACCATTTTTGGATTATAATATTCTAAGGTATGATTATATTATTGGATGTTATTCCACTGGTAAACATTTTTCTTTCATATCTTTAAATATTGTACATATTATTGCAATAAACATCTATGCATATAAATTTCTGTTGTAATTTTTCATTATTAACTTAAGAATACTCTGGGGACAGAGGAGACAGACACAGTCACTGATGTTTGGGTGTTTTAGTGAGTCAGTGTGGGGGGAGTTTGTGGGGGAATGGCAGGAAGGGAGAAAAAAATAGGTGCAAATATGAGTAAGATCCCATATTATTTGAGTGCTGGACAGGAAGTATCAGTATACTGTATAGACAGTAGTGAGAGAGGAGAAGCTAGCTGATGGTTTATATCATTTGTACTAACATGAAAATATCATGGCTAAGAACTATAGTTTGGCTAGGGAATCTAAAGGGCTTCTAATAATTCCTCCTGGGGTGTCTTGGGAAAGGAAAAATGACCATCCATATGAAAAAGTTGATGAATGTAGGCTATTCATTCAAATAATTCTAGCCTCACTGTTGATTCTGTTTTCTTCCAAGAATCACTTGGCTCCACTGAGGGCCAAGTCTAGATGGATTAGGTATTATCCAACCTCTCTTGCTTTTAATATAGTGATTTTCTTCCCTTTCATTTTCTTGCTCTATGCTTGGGTTTTGGTAAAATAGTCTATTGCTTTTCATGTTTAAATCTCTTCAACACCATGGACAGTTTATGTATTTGTGGTCTTACTCCAAATGATCACTGAAGTAAGACTGTTGAGGGTAAGCAGAGCTTGAGGCTAGCCTGATTTTTGTGGCTGATGGAAGGCATCTTTACTTCTTCCCAGGCATTGCCTCAGGGCCAACTGGACTTGTAGTGATATACTTACATAATCCTGATTTAATTTTTCTTATGGGAAATTATGCAAGTTCAGGAGCTCTACACCCTTATATTGAAATAATTATTCTCAAATTCCCTGAGAGTGGTTTCCCAATTCAAGGGAAGTAAAACATTCATCCCAAGACTAATAAAATGTCCACCACTAAAAAGTGTTTTGAAAAGCAACGTTTTTTTTTTTTCTTTGTAGGCTTCTTTTATGTAAAGAAAAATGGTGTTTATGTTCAGAGTCATGAAGCAAAAAACTATTCTGGATTCTTATGTACTAAGCGGAAAGAGGAAATGATGCTTCATCTACTTCCTTGAGTCTGTGACTGCAGTTAGACCTTCTGGTAGCTTTTTATTATGGGTGAGAGTCTGCTCAGTGTGTTTAATTTCTTCAGAAGACAAGCTCCCATCTGTAAGGAAATTACACTCTGCCATGACTGAGCATACAGAAATTATTTTTCAGGGAGGCAGAGAAAAATAGAGAACAACAGAACTACAAAAAGTAAAGAATTCAAGTAATCTGGATCAAACCAAAGGAAGGAATAGCTTGTGGATGTCCCATTAGAACACAGGACATTGTTAATCTTTATAAAACTCACCTGCTCTGCCTTACAGAATCAGTCTTACTACACCAATTCCTTTCCTAGTTTTATTTTCTTTATCCAAAATATATAGCCTTAACATTGAGAGAGTCAATTCCTAGGCAGGTTGATAAGAAGTCCAGGGGTCCCCGAGGAGAGAGGGGTCTGGGGTTCTCAAGGAGGAGATAGGGGTCTGGAATTCTCCAGGAGGAGGAGGAAAGGACGAACATTTTCCCCCCCCTACATTCCTTAGTCTTAGTCACATAAAAGAGTTTGGGTTTTTTTCCCCTTTAAGCTCGGAACTGATGATTTTACAACAAACAACTTAGTTTAAACTCTGTACTACAGATTATATAACAAAAATGTATTTTGCTTGAGGACAGTTTCTCCTTCCTGAAAACCTTTTGACTAATCTTGGTATTTTAGAATGTAAATTATGGGAGTGGGTCTGGTAGGATCTTTCTATTGTTAATTCTAATCCTGTTACCCTAAAACGTAAATTGTGGGAGTGGGTCTGGTAAAATTTTCACAAACTTGAGACTTTCTTTTGATTTATAGTAATAACTAATTAAAAAGTATATAATACCCTTGCTAAAGACTAGCGAGGGGGGCATTCTCTGCCCCCTTCTGATGTCTATGTCAGAAGATTTCTCTGCCCCTTTTCACTGTAATAAAACTGCCACACGAGAGCCCTGAGTGGTCGAGCCTGGTCTCTGGTCCCAAAGCTAAATCTTCTTTGGAGATCATGAATCCAACACCGTTCACCGTAAGCTATCAAAGTCAAACATACTTAAATATTTCTTGTATCAAAAGATACTTTTTTAAAAAAATTCCAGCTTTTATTGAGATCTAATTGACATGTAATATTGTGGAATTTTAAGGTGTGCAATGTGACGATTTGATACACACGTATGTTGTGAAATGATTACTGCAATAAGGTTAGTTTAACACTTCCATCATCTCACATAATTACTTTTTCTGCATGTGTGTTGAAAACCTTTAAGATCTAGTTAGTGGACCAAGCGATCTCACTACTGGGTACCCTGAGAAAATCACAATTCAAAAAGATATAGTACTCATAGCTTATAGCAGTACTCTTTACAATAGCCAGTACATGGAAGCAACCTAGATGTCCATCTACAGATGAATAGATAAAGAAGCTGTAGTACATATAAACAATGGACTCTTAGCCTTAAAAAGGAATGAATTTGAGTCTGTTGAAGTGAGGTCCATGAACCTAGAGCCTGTTTTACGGAGTGAAGTAAGTCAGAAAGAGAAAAACAAATATCAAACATGGCTCAGACAGTAAAGAATCTGCCTGCAGTCCAGGAGACCCAGATTCAATCCCTGGGTCAGGAAGATCCCCTGGAGAAAGAAATAGCAACCCACTCCAGGACTCTTGCATGGGAAATCCCATGGACAGAGAAGCCTGGTGGGCTGCAGTCCACGGGGGTCTCAAAGAGTTGGACACAAATGAGTGACTAACACAGACACAGAATGTAGAAAAATGGTACTGATGAACCTATTTGCAGGGCAGGAAGAGAGACACAAATGTAGAGAACAGAACTATGGACACAGTGGGGAAAGGAGGGAGTGGGACAGATTGAAAGAGTAGGGTTGACATATATACACCACCATATGTGAAACAGCTAGGTGGTGGGAAGCAGCTTGGTGCTCTGCGGTGACCTAGAGGGGTCGGATGGGGTAGAAGGGAGACACAAGCGGGAGGGAACACACCTGTACGTGTAGCTGATTCACGTTGTATAGCAGAAACTAACACGACATTGTAAGCAATCATCCTCCAATGAAAAAAAGATCTTAGTGTTCAAAACACTCTAGCGACAATATGAGTAGAGTTTTCCTCAATCTAAAGTGAAAATTAGTAAAGAAATAAGGTAAGATCGAATTGATAGAGCATTAGAATCATTAAAAATAAATCATTTTTCCTTTTTCATGCTTTTGTGTCTATCCTGGGGGGCGGGGAAGACCAGCCAGCACAAATTACCAATATATCCCATTCCATTTTCTTTCTGCTTTCATTCCTGAAAATACATTCAATAACCCCACCTCCATTTCTGCCTTAATGTGCTCAGCCTTCTATAACAATGATCACGGACTGGGGCGGGGCTCATTATCAACAACAAAATGTGATTTCATCACAGTTCTGGAAGATGGAAGTCAAAAATGAAGGTGCCCACATGGTCAGGGGAAGGCAGACTTCTTTGTCTCCTCATGGGTTGAGATGGGGCTGGAAGCAATGTGGGGTCTCTCAAGAGAGCAGTGATCCCACTCATGTGGAGAAGGAAATGGCAACCCACTCCAGTATTTTTGCTTGGAGAATCCCATGGACAGAGGAGCCTGGTGGGCTACCGTCTATAGGGTTACAAAACACTTGGACTTGACTGAGCCACTAAGCAACAATCCCATGCCTGAGGGTTCCACTCTCCTGCTCCAATCACCTCCAAAGGCCCCACCTCCTAATACATCAAAATGGGCATTAGAATTCCATCATGTGAGTTTTGGGGGCCACAAACATTCAGACCATAGCAACATCCTCCCTAAATCTAACGTTTCTTATTCTACTTTCTTACCTCTCAGGGCTGGCATTAAACTGAGTGGTTTCAAAGAAGCTGCACAATGCCAATTAAAGTTTAAGTTCAACAGACCTGTCATTTGAGATCCAAAATAGAGAGGCCAAAGCAAACTCCTGCCATGTTCTGACACCACTGCTTCTGCGCTGACGCATCTCTTCTCGCCACACAGTTAGAACTCACAGCACCTCTGTCTCAGGGTCCCAGGCCCATCTTCTGACTGACAGCTTTACTCCTACCTGGATGATGTATTCAAAACCACAAGCAGGCTGTTTCTATGTATGCATAAGATTACGTTTTGTTCTGACACATGATTTTCAGAGAGCTAAAATTCAAAGTTAGATATATCTATCTGCAAAATAGACAATTATAAGTTAGTCTAAAATTCAGCATGTCCTCCAGGTTACTTGTGCCACATTCCCTGTTGGAGAATGTTTTCTAGATGAGACTCTAGCTGTTTCTGTGAGCACATACATGCTAAAGCTACAGCAAAATTTAGTTTGACATTGACTCATGAAGGCAATAAAGAAATTATATTTGTCTACTTCATTATTAATGTTTTGGCTTAAGTGCATTAACATTTTTCTTTTGTTTTAGCTGATGCCTTTGGCTGTAAGACTGTTGTTCTGCCAAGTTTAAACGTAGAATGGAAAAGGGACTTCCCTCGAGGCCCAGTGGTTAATACTCTACTCTTTTAATGCAGGGAGTTCGAGTTTGACCCCTGGTTGAGAAACTAAATCTTGCGTGCCATGTGGCACAGCTGAAAAATAAGTAGAATAGGAAAGCTTAAATACTGTCCATTTTGTGGTTGTTACCTTGGTTCTGTTAGTGCTTCTCCTCTACGGAATTGCTACCTTTACAGCCTCGCTGTTTGTAGATCACAAGTGTCAACTAATATTCTTCTATGCAGATTTCCTCTTTTCAGATAAGCTAAGAATTCAGGTGAAGTTATGTTCAATAACTTGCTGAGAGTTTTTCTGAATGTTTAATGATTTACATTGGTGTTTAACCCAGGTCTCCCACATTGCAGGCAGATTTTTTACCATTTGAGCCACCAGGGAAGCCCCCTTCACTTATAATCAATAACTTGTTAAGTGTTTTTCTGTGTGTTTAATGATTTATATTAGGGTCTCAATAATTAACTTTATTGTTATTGTTTTATTTCACTTTTTATCATATTTTATGAATGGTACCATGGATCTATCATATTGAATTATTTTAATCATCTTATTCTGCTTGCAAAAGCAGATGTTCTATCTTGTATCATGTGGCATAACACATTTATACAACATTTAAAAGATTTATAAGCCTGTTCATAATTACTTTGAAAGCAGAGTACAGTTGACTTGGTATTTGATTATACGTATATTGCTTAACCAATAGGCAATCATGGCTTCCGTTAGACTTGCCTTCCCTTTAGATCACTGAGCTGATGACACAAAACGTTTTTCTGGAAAGAGTTTCCAGCTGTACATACCAAATACAGGTATAAGGCTCACTTTATACTTATAAATATTCTACTAGAAAGACTCACACAAACATGTATTTATATGGCAAGACGTGGGAACAAGGATTCATACTAAGAATTCACCTAATGACCAAGTTAGTCCTCTGTATGCTCTTCACAGCTGCCATAGGCATAAAATGCCTGTGCAGCAAGGTGACCTCATCATATAAAAAGACCACTTTGCAACAGGCTTTAAAAATAGCCACCCTTATTTAATTCCTTCTGTGTGCTGCCCACTGAACTCAGTAGGTTTCATGGGGTAGGGTTATCTATTATGTTATGGAGACAAATAAATCAAGGTTCACAAATGTTCTGGAATTGGCCAGCTACAGATGGGTAGAACACTGTGGGCTGGACTTCCAAGCCCATGTCTTCCAGATCCCATGGCTCATTTTCTATCCATGTTGTTGCACTACAACTCTGGGTCCAGTATAAAGACCCTGCCATATAAGGAAGAACGGTGGGAAATCTGATGCTCAGTTTTATTTTTATGAGAGGTATCCCTATGACACTGTAGCCACTGAATAAAAAATTCTACTTTGATTCAAAATATTTTCTAATTATTGAAAACAATCTGTCATAGATATGACCCTCCATTAAAATTAGACTTAGCTTCTCACCTATGATTTTGCTTTTCTATCTTGCTTTTAAACCAACAAAATTTACATTTAATAAACATACAAAAATGTATACAGCCTTTATTTCAACATTAAAATTTCACACCAGAAAAACATTAGGTAATGCTAACTGTTAAAATATAAACAGCATGGAATTCAGGTCTGTGATTAGTAATTTTAATGAATGGTATTTTATCATCCTTTACATTGTTAATCCTTGGTGTTTTGCATTAATTTATATCAAAATTTTATTTTTAGAAATTTCACATTCTATATTACTTTTACATAGGATCTATTTAAAATCATAAAGCTTCATAAGGGAAGTTACATTAAATAAATGGAGATTTTCTTAATAAAACAGCAACAAATTATATTCAATTTAAGTTTTTTCTTATAAAAAGGATTTTGGAAATCAACGTATTTTTTTGGCAGGGAAGTTTTTAATTCATATTGATAAAACTTAAGAATAACTTTACTAGTTGTGGCATTATTGGGCACTTTTTTTAAGGACCATAAACCAAAGATTGGCTTGCTTATTCAAAATTTGACCAGCTGACACTTTTTTCTTCAGTAGTATAATACCAAAATATATATCCACATTCTTTCCCATTGGCCAGAAATAAATCCTCTCTTCCCCATAGCAAGGAGTTACCTGCTGTTTTCGATAACAACATTAAATCCCTCTAAATGTTACCATCACTCTCATACACATTTAAAAAATAAAAAAACAACTAACCTTGAAAGGTTTAACTTTTAAGCCACCATTCCATACTTAACTTCTCTTTGGAAATGTTAAGAACTATTAGCAGTTTTTTGTATTGTTGAGGCTGTGGTTTCATTCATCTTATTCTGTGACATACATATTGTCATTTTCAGCACTACTGGTGGTGCTGCTAACTCAGAGTCTTTAACTGAATTTGCACTTCTTCCAGCAAAGAAATAATGGGATTCCAAGGGATGTTGTTTATCACTATCTTATGTGACCATTTTAAGAATCATATTTCCAAAAAAATAGATGAATCTCAGAGTCACAATCTTTATGCTCATGAAACAAAAAATTTTCAATCTCACAACTGTATCACATTTTCTCTAACAAACTGAGGGCATAAAGCATAGATTCGAGAGTCCAACATACCTGATTACTTAGAAAATGCAAGATTTTAAGAAGTTAATCTTAACTTCTGCTTCTCTATCTGTAATATGAATATCATATCTACTATAATGAATTATTTTGACAGTGAAATGTATAAAAATATTAAAAATGTAGCCTAATTGTTGGGACACTGCAGAAACCCAATACATTTTAGTTTACTGTTGATTATTTTGAGGACTTATAGCACACTCATATATTAACCAAAAGCTGGTGAAAATATTTGAACTACTGTATACAGTAACGACAGAGAATGCTTTTTAGGGTTTTGACTTTTAGAATATGCCTGTATAAATGTATTTTAAAGCTCAGTCTCTTATGAAACTTAACCCTGTATTTAAAACAGTGTTTCTATATTTAAAATCAACTACCTATCCATTGACTCCTATGTGTAGGCTTAATTTTTAATTCTACAAAGGGAGGAATGTATACAGGGAGATAATTAAAAGTCTTGCTTACGTGACTCATATAGCCAAGAGACACGTATGGCTTTAATACAGATGAAAGAATCAACATAGTTGATATAAGACAGTTAAGAACTAAAATCAAATTTGCATGAGCACTCTGTCTCCAGCTACTATGTGACCCATGATAGCTTTCACAGCAAAAAATCTTAAAGGATGAAACAAAATTACTGGAGTTTGCCAGGTGCATTCTTGCTGAATCAGACTACTTGGTATGCTGCCAATTTCTACTGTTTCTCACTGAGGGAAAATATCCCTGAATAAAATGTTAGTAATGTTTAAAGGGGAAAATCAGCCCTCATCTAAACTTGAAAGCTGTGACTAAGAAAAGACTTTGCCACAAAAATACATAAGTAAAAAGAAAGACGAACTTTAAATAAGTACACACTTGAAATTACAGGATCATTTTTAACCCAAGAAGCTTATTGTGGAATTGCTGTATGCTGACAATACAAAATAAATAAGACACTTTCTTTGTAGAAAGTGTTCAGGAAAAAATTACATAATGAAAATGATATCTGACCAATCTTTTGGGGATTAAGAAGCAATTATTAGGTCAGGGTAAGCAGGGTTGGAAAAGGCTTTTGACATACATGAAGTACATCAATTTGTTGGAAAAACTGCACAGAATCATGGAAAGATTTCATCTCAGACTGAAAAGTCAGAGTAGGCATATTCTGTGGCTACTTGATCATTTAGTTTGCTCATGTTCAAAAGTGGGTTAGTGATAGCTGTCTATGCGGCCACTAGTGAGTAACAGCCAGCAGTGTAAAAAATCACCTTAGATTTTAGACAGATTTAGTGGATTGAGTGGAGAAGGCAATGGCACCCCACTCCAGTACTCTTGCCTGGAAAATCCCATGGATGGAGGAGCCTGGTAGGCTGCAGTCCATGGGGTCGTGAAGAGTTGGACATGACTGAGAGACTTCACTTTCATTTTTCACCTTCCTTCATTGGAGAAGGAAATGGCAACCCACTCCAGTGTTCTTGCCTGGAGAATCCCAGGGACGGCGGAGCCTGGTGGGCTGCTGTCTATGGGGTCGCACAGAGTCGGACACGACTGAGGCGACTTAGCAGCAGCAGCAGCAATGGATTAAGTGTCAGCAGGAGATCTGGTGCCCTGTGTCTCAACAACACATTTATGCCCTAGAGAACTGTTTTCAAGGAGAAGCAAATACTTTGAAGAAAGTCTGACCTGGGTTCGAGTCCTGCCTCCTCCTTATCTGTATGACTTAGAGAAATGACTTAAAGCTTATTAAGCTTCAGATTCCTCATTCTAAAAATGGGTAACAGCTTAGCCCAGGGATCCTTTTCAATAAATGTTAGTTCTTATTGTTAGTATTTAAAGAATTGTATTCTCTCAGTGTATAATACACAGGCATGCATCAATTCTGCTCCTATGTTGACTGTGAGAGTCTGTGCCTCTCACATGTTCGAAATAAATACTGAATATGGCCTATCCAAAACAGTTGGAAACATGTTGTTTGGAATCACAGAAACAAAATTACTATAAACGGTCTCAGAGTACAGTGGAGCTGTATTCCAGGCACTCATTTGAAGGACTCAAGGAGTTCCTTTGCTGACAGAGAAGATGAGCTGTATAGGTGTGTAAGTTTCCATTACATTCCAGAAACTCTGCCACAAGGCAGAATGAGAAGAGATGTCAGAGGGAAATAGGTTATTGTGTATTAAATATATGGAACAGGTGTTATGGGAGTTCAGAGACAAGATGGTCGAGGTGGAATGGACAGTTTTGGAAAGGATCTGTGGAGGAGGGGAGTTAAAACGGCATGCTTAAGTATCAAAAAGCTTTGGGTTGGACTTTCCTGGCAGTCCAGTGGTTGAGAATCTGCCGTCAATGCAGGGGAGGGACACAGGTCTGGGAAGATTCCACATGCTGCAGGGCAACTAAGTCTGTGCACAGTAACCACTGAAGCCCATGCGTCCAGAGCTCTCACTCGGCACCAAGAGAAGTCGCCACAGTGAGAATCCCCTGCGCCACCAACTAAAGAGCCGCCCCGAACTACTCTCCACAACTAGAGAAAGCCCATGCACAGCAACAAATACCCAAAAATAAATAAATAAATAAATTTATCTAAGAAAAACTTTGGATAAATAAAAGATGGAGACCTGCAGCAAAGAATGAGGGGAGAATGCAGAAGCATGACAAAGGGACAACAGACTGCTCCAGTGTGATGTTGGAGGAAAAGCAGGATATGAGGTTGGATGGATGGAATGTTAACGGCATACGGAGGTCATAGATCATCCTGCTCCTAAGTGTGGGCTGGGCATCCCTGCAGAGGCTTCTGGGAAAAGAAAAAGGGATGAGCCTCCTCAAATAGGCAGGCTGTCATGGTTTACACTTCTAAGCTCCCTTAACGGTAATATGTTACGACGTTCACCATTAGCTCAGGAAGCTGCTGCTAACCCCCTTTGGATTGAGGGCTCTTTCCTACAAGACCCTGATGTTTTCTTCTAGACATCTCCAGAAGATACTTTGCTTTGTGATCAAGTCTAAAACTGTTCAGCTGCAAAACTACAGACCCTATTATCTCTCTTATAAAGAAAATGAAGGTGTTGTGTCAATCCAAAATTAGATTTGAAAAGGAAATAACAACAAAATGATTTTAGAATAAAATGTATCTCAAACTACTGCCTGGATATGTTGCCCATTTAATTTGTATGGCTTGATAAAACTACCAATTTTACATGTAAAATATTTGTTAAGATCTTTCTTTTTGTTAACCTTGCCCAAGATAAGGATGCTCGGATTAGTTTTTCATGGTCTGGCCCATGGAGAATAAAAAGGGCACATGATGAAGGAGTGGCCTTAACTGTGTGTTACTCAGTGGGATGGAGAGAAGAAAGATTAATGCCAGGTCTGTCCCAGAGAAACAGTTCAGGGGTCAACAAAGTAATCTGATTGTAAGGGCAAGAGTGACACAGAGACCCCAACACCATGAAGGCATGGGTCAAATCACAATTCATCCAAAGATGAGCAGGACACCTGGTCATAAAAAAGCAACAATAAATAGAGGCCATGGCACAATTGGAGGGAAATGATAACCTCAAACTGAGCTCTAAACATATACTATGTCTATTGAATATGGTGCTTGCCCACTGGGATGGTCAGATTAAGTTCCCTGTTTCATGGTGGGGGTGGGAAACAAGTGCAAAGAGGAAGAATCACATTGAGTAGGACTCAGAATGTCTCCCCTCACATACCCTTACCGGTTTATAAAAAAGGAAACTCAGAAAGACTTGCCTAAATTCAGAATATAATATTTATTACATGTTTACAAAAGTGCTGGTAACAGACAAATCTCTCAAAACTTTTAAAAAGGCATTCCGTAGAGCTAATAGTCTGGGCCTAGGTTTCTATCCACAAACGGAGGAGCCTGGTGGGCTGCGGTCCGTGGGGTCGCTAAGAGTCGGACACGACTGAGTGACTTCACTTCCACTTTTCACTTTCATGCATTGCAGAAGGAAATGGCAACCCACTCCAGTGTTCTTGCCTGGAGAATCCCAGGGACGGCAGAGCCTGGTGGGCTGCCGTCTATGGGGTCGCACAGAATCGGACACGACTGAAGCGACTTAGCAGCAGCAGCAGGTTTCTACCAGAGTCAGTGTCTTTCCATGAATTTCTGCTGCCTCCCCCCAAAGGAATCCAAATGTGAATGACATCTGTGAACACAACATGCTCTGGATTCGAGACTTCAAAATTAAATATCTGACTTACAAAGCCAATAATACTTTCAGTGTTCTAATTATTATGCTTCATTACTAAGAACCATTAGAACACACACACATTTTATTTTATCAGCCTCATCTGAATTATTTGAGCAGATTCACCAGGATAAAGGGAAACGACTTTGTTGGTACATGTTCTACGCAGTGTGTGAGGCCCAGGCACACTTAGCTACCTCATGTCTCTTGGCACTTGAATGCTCAGTGGGCTGATGTCTTTTGGCACTTGGGGACACATTTTAAAAAAAGCACCATGGTTTTTCTTGTTTAAACAATGCTACAGTAGGGGTTTGGTATTCTGAAAATGACATGTACTATTTTATGCAAGCGTCACCTTTTTGTTAAAAAGTGTCTGTGCATAATTTCTCCACTTGCTTTAAATGTGGGGTCCTAATTGATAGCCTTTTTCAAGTGAAACAGTGTCAAATAGAGACTCAAAGAGTCTGTTATCACCAGGCAATTACATTCAGTTAATAACCTGGCTGTATTTTTTGTTCACGTAGGACATCTTTGTAAGGCCCAAGCATTAATGGATTTTATTCAAAGTGACAAAGGAAATATTAAAATTGCAATACAATTTCTTTTATCTTCTCTTATCTAAATGGGAAAGGTATCCACATCACGGCATTAACTCACCCAGAGAAGAGAAAGTTAAAATACTATTATTTCTGCAGAATGACCTTTCCACCACAGTATTTGCTTGGCTCAGAATTATAATTTGGCCACAGATAGGCTGTTTAAAATAGATGAAGCCAGAAAAGAGCAGAGAATCCAATTTTTTAAATTAATTTATGTTTTAATTGAAAGATAATTGCTTTACAGAATTTTGTTGTTTTCTGTCAAACCTCAACATGAATCAGCCACAGGTATACACACATCCCCTCCCTTCTGAACCTCCCTCCCATCTCCCTCCCCACCCCACCCCCTAGGTTGATACAGAGCCCCTGTTTGAGCTTCCTTAACCACACAGCAAATTCTCGTTGGCTATCTATTTTACATATGGTAATGTAAGTTTCCGTGTTACTCTTTCCAAACATCTCACCCTCTCCTCCCCTCTCCCTATGTCCACAAATCTATTCTCTATGTCTATTTCTCCATTGCTACCCTGTATGTAAATTCTACAGTACCATTTTTCTAGATTCCATATATATGTGTTAGAATACGATATCTATCTTTCTCTTTCTGACTTACTTCACTCTTTATAATAGGTTCTAGGTTCATCCACCTTATTAGAACTGACTCAAAGGTGTTCCTTTTTAGGGCTAATATTCCATTGTGTGTATGTACCACTACTTCTTTATCCATGCCTCTGTCAATGGACATCTAGGTTGCTTCCATTCTCTAGCTATTGTAAACAGTCCTGCAGTCAACAATGGGATACATGTGCCTTTTTCAATTTTGGTTTCCTCAGGGTATATGCCTAGGAGTGGGATAGCTGGGTCATATGGTGCTTTTATTCCTAGTTTTTTAAGGAATCTCCATAGTCTTCCATGGTGGCTCCATCAATTTACATTCTCACCAACACTGCAAGAGCATTCCCTTTTCTCCACATCCTCTTCAGCATTTATTTCTTGTAGACTTTGATGACGGCCATTCTGACCAGTGTGAGGTGACATCTCACTGTGGTTTTGATTTGCATTTCTCTAATAGTGAGTGATGTTGAGCATGTTTTCATGTGTTTGTTAGCCATCTGTATGTCTTCTTTGGAGAAATGTCTGTTTAGGTCTTTTTGATTGGATTGTTTGTTTTTCTGGTATTGAGTTGTATGAGCTGCTTGTATATTTTGGAAATTAATCCTTTGTCAGTTGTTTCACTTGCTATTATTTTCTCCCATTCTGGGGGATGTCTTTTCACCTTGCTTATAGTTTCCTTTGCTGTGCAAAAGCTTTTAAGTTTAATCAGGTCCCACTTGTTTACTTTTGTTTTTATTCTGTTACTCTAAGAGTTGGGTCATAGAGGATCCTGCTTTGATTTATGTCATCGAGTGTTCTGCCTATATTTTCTTCTAAGAGTTTTATAGTTTCTGGTCTTACACTTAGGTCTTTAATCCATTTTGAGTTTATCTTTGTATATGGTGTTAGGAAGTGTTCTAATTTCATTCTTTTACATGTAGCTGTCCGGTTTTCCCAGCACCATTTCCTGAAGAGGCTGTCTTTGCCCCATTGTATATTCTTGCCTCCTTTGTCAAAAATAAGCTACCCACAGGTACATGGGTTTATTTCTGGGCTTTCTATCTCATTCCATTGGTCTATATTTCTGTTTTTGTGCCAGCACCATACTGTCTTGATGACTGTAGCTTTGTAGTATAGTCTGAAGACAGGAAGTTGATTCCTCCAGCTCCATTCTTCTTTCTCAAGATGGCTTTGGCTATTCAGGGTCTTTTGTGTTTCCAGATGAATTGTGAAATTTTTTGTTTTAGTTCTGTGAAAAATGTCATTGGTAATTTGATAGGGATCACATTAAATCTGTAGCGTGCATTTGGTAGTATAATCATTTTCACAATACTGATTCTCCTAACCAGGAACATGGAATCTCTCTCTATCTGTTTATGTCATCTTTGATTTCTTTAATTAATGTCTTATAATTTTCTGTGTACAGGTCTTTTGTCTCCTTAGGTAAGTTTATTCCTAGATATTGTATTCTTCTTGTTGAAATGATGAATGGGATTGATTCCTTAATTTCTCTGATTTTTCATTGTTAGTATATAGAAACGCAAGTGATTTCTGTGTATTGATTTTGTATCCTGCAATGTTGCTAAATTCACTGATTAGCTTTAGTAATTTTCTGATACTATCTTTAGGGTTTTCTATGTACAGTATCATGTCATCTGCAGTTAGAGCTTTACTTCTTTTCTGATCTGGATTCCTTTTATTTCTTTTTCTTCTCTGATTGCTGTAGCTAGGACCTCCAGAACTATGTTGAATAACAGTGGTAAAAATGGACATTCTTGTCTTGTTCCTGATCTTAGGAGGAATGCTTTCAGTTTTTCACCATTGAGAATAATGTTTGCTGAAGGCTTATCATATATGGCCTTTACTATGCTCAGTTAGGTTCCTTCTATGTCCATTTCTTGAAGAGTTTTAATCATAAATGGGTGCTGAATTTTGTAAAGGCTTTTTGCATCTATTGAGATGATCATATGGGTTTGATCTTTCAATTTGTTAATGTGGTGAATCACACTGATTGATTTGTATATATTGAAGAATCCTTGCATCCCTGGAATAAGCCCAACTTGAAGATGGTGTATGAGCTTTTTGATGTGTCGCTGGATTCTGCCTGCTAAAATTGTGTTGAGGATTTTTACATCTATGTTCATCAGTGATATTGACCTGTAGTTTTCTTTTTGTGCATTGTCTTTGTCTGGTTTTCATATCAGGGTGATGGTGGCCTCGTAGAATGAGTTTGGAAGTGTTCCTTCCTCTGTAATTTTTTGAAAAAAGTTTTAGAAACATAGGCATTAGCTCTTCTCTAAATATTTGATAGAATTCTCCAGTGAAGTCATCCGGTCCTGAGTTTTTGTTTTTTGGGAGGTATTTTTATCACAACTTTAATTTCAGTGCTTGTAGTTAGGTTCTTCATAAATCCTATTTCTTCTTGGTTGAGTCCTGGAAGATTGAACTTTTCTAAGAATCTGTCCATTTCTTCCAGGTTATCCATCTTATGGCCATATAGTTGTTCATGAGTCTCTTCTAATCCTTTGTATTTCTGCATTGTCTGTTTTAACTTTTTCATTTCTAATTTTGTTGATTTGATTCTTCTCTTTTTTTCTTGATGAGTCTGGCTAAAGGCTTGTCAATTTTGTTTATCTTCTCAAAGAATCAGGTTTAGTTTTATTAATCTTTACTATTGTTTCTTTCATTTCTTTTTCATTTCTTTCTGCTCAGATCTTTATGATTTCTTTCCTTCTACTAATTTTGGGAGCTTTTGGTTCTTTTTCCAGTTGTTTTAGGTGTAAGGTTAGGTTGTCTATTTGATGTTTTTCTTGTTTCTTGAGGTTGGATTGTATTGCAATAAACTTCCCTCTTAGAACTGCTCTTGCTACATCCCATAGGTTTTCAGTTGTCATGTTTTCATTATCATTTGTTTCTAGAAATTTTTTTATTTCCCTTTTGATTTCTTCAGTAACCTGTTGGCTATTTAGAAACGTTTTGTTTAATCTCCATGTGCCTGTGTTTCTTACAGTTGTTTTTCTTGTAATTGATATCTAGTCTCATAGCATTGTGGTTGGAGAAGATGCTTCAAACGATTTCAGCTTTCTTAAATTTACTGAGGTTTGATCTGTGATCCAAAATGTGGTCTATCCTGGAGAATGTTCCATGTGCACTAGAGAAGAAGGTGTATTCTTCTGCATTTGGATGGAATGTCCTGAAGATATCAATGAATCCATCTCATCTAATGTGTCATTTAAGACTTGTGTTTCCTTATTAATTTTCTGTTTGGATGATCTGTCCATTGGTATGAGTGGGGTGTTGAAGTCTCTTACTATTATTGTGTTACTGTCAGCTCCTCCTTTTATGTCTGTTAGTGTTTGTCTTATGTACTGAGATGCTCCTATGCTGGGTGCATAGATATTTACAATTCTTATGTCTTCCTCTTGGATTGATCCCTTGATCATTAGGTACTGTCCTTATCTCTTGTAATATTCTTTATTTTAAGGTCTATTTTGTCAGATATGAGGATTGCTACTCCAGCTTTCTTTTGCTTCCCATTTGCAGGAAATATATTTTTCCATCCTCTCACGTTCAGTCTATACATGTCATGAGGTCTGAAGTGAGCTTCTTGTAAACAACATATATATGGGTCTTGTTTTTGTATCCATTCAGCCAGTCTGTGTCTTTTGGTTTGAACATTTAATCCATTTAAAGTAATTATTGATGTGTAGTTCCTACTGCCATTTTCTTAATTGTTTGGGGTTGATTTTGTAGATCTTTTTCCTTCTCTTGTATTTCTTGACTATTTAAGTCCCTTTAATATTTGTTGTAAAGCTGGTTTGGTGTTACTGAATTCTCTTAACTTTTGCTTGTCTGAAAAGCTTTTTATTTATCCATCAACTCTGAATGAGATCCTTGCCAGGTACGGTAATCTTGGTTGTAGATTTTTCCCTTTCAGTACTTTAAATATATCCTTACATTCCCTTCTGGCCTGCAGAGTTTCTGCTGAAAGATCAGCTGCTAATCATATGGGGTTTCCCCTGTATGTTACTTGTTGCTTCTCCCTCACTGCTTTTAATATTCTTCCTTTGTGTTTAGTCTTGGTTAGTTTGATTAGTATGTGTCTTGCTGTGGTTCTCCTTGGGTTTATCCTGTTTGGGACTCTTTGTGCCTCTTGGATTTGATTGAGTATTTCCTTTTCCCTGTTGGGGAAATTTTTAACTATAATCTCTTCAAAATTTTTTTCATACCCTTTCTTTTTCTCTTCTCCTTCTGGGACCCCTATAATTTGAATGTTGGTGTGTTTGATATTGTCCCAGAGTTCTCTGAGACTATCTGCAGTTCTTTTCATTCTTTTTACTTTATTCTGCTTTCAGAAGTTATTTCCACCATTTTATCTTCCAGCTCACTGATTTGTTCTTCTGCTTCAGATATTCTGCTATTGATTCCTTCTAGAGTATTTTTAATTTCAGTAACTGTGTTGTTTGACTCTGTATGTGTATTCTTTAGTTCTTCTAGGTCTTTGTTAGTTGATTCTTGCGTTTTCTCCATTTTGTCTTCAAGGTTTTTGATCATCTTTACTATATTACTCTGACTTCTTTTTCAGGTGGTTTGCCTGTTTCCTCTTCATTTATTTTGACTTCTGTGTTTCTAGTTTGTTCCTTCATTTTTGTAGTATTTCTCTGCCTTTTCATTTGAGGTCTCCTTTTTCCAGTGTGAGGGTTGAATTCTTTCTTCCTTTTGGCTTCTGCCCTCCTAAGGTTGGTCCAGTTGTTTGTGTAAGCTTCATATAGGGTGAGATTTGTGCTGAGTTTTTGGCTTCTTTATTTTTCCTCTGATGGGCAAGGCTGAGTGAAGTGGTAATCCTGTCTGCTGATGACTGGGTTTGTGTTTTTGCTTTGTTTGTTGTTTAGATGAGGCGTCCTGCCCAGGGTGCTGCTGGTGGTTGGGTGATGCCAGGTCTTGTATTCAAGTGGTTTCCTTTGTGTGAGTTCTCACTATTTGATATCCCCAGGGTTAGTTCTCTGATAGTCTAGAGTCTTGGATTCAGTGCTCCCACTCCAAAGGCTCGGGGCTTGATCTCTGGTCAGGAATGAAGATTCCACAAGTGGTTTGTTATGGCATTAAATGAGATTAAAACAAATACCCAAAAGTGAGAAACCAAAGATGAACCCCAGACAAATGGCACTTACAAAATCAGGCAAATAATAGTTAAAATAATGGAATATATGCATATATACCCATAAGCAAAGTCAAAACAGTCCAACTAAAATAAAGTACAGCATATTGACCCAGCAAACAAAGGAAATAAAAAATTATATTTACCAGTTAAGAATACAACTAACTAAAGCACAAACCAGAATATAAAACTAAAGCAAGGGGCCAAGTGGGGAATAAAGCAATGAAAATAAATCTAACAAATATGTTGAGAGGAAAGGAAAGAAAGAAAGAATAGATATGCAAAGTTAAATAGAGATAGATGAAGAAGATTTATATACATTAAAGATTAACTGCAAGGAGAAAAGAATATTAGGAAAGGCAAACAAAGGAATAAATGTAGGAAAAATATAATAGGTTTAAAAAAATTAAAAATTAAAATTATAGCAGCAGTAAAAAGTGTGACTGAATATACACATATACATATACACCCATAAGTCAAATCAAAACAGTCCAACAAAAATAAAGTAAAATAGATTGACCCAGTGAACAAAGGAAACAAAACATTATATCTACCAGTTAAGAATAAAACTAACTAAAGCACAAACTTGAAAACAAAACTAAAGCAAGGTGCCAAGTGGGGAATAAAGCAATGAAAATAAAAAATATGTTGAGAGGAAAGGAAAGAAAGAAAAGAAAGATGAGATATGCAAAGTTAAATAGAGGTAAATAAAGATTTATTTACATTAAAGATTAACTGCAAGGGGAAAAGAACAGCAGGGAAAGCAAACAAAGGAATAAATGTAGAAAAAATTATAATTAGTTTAAAAAAATTAAAATTAAAAAAGAAAAGAATAAAGGAAAAGTCCACAGAACTGCAAAAGCCCAATGTAAAGGCAGAGGTTTATGACCACAATAAAATATGTGACTGAGGGAAAAAAAGCTTAAAAACTTAATTAGATTTCAGAGTGCCAATAAAATCGACAACTACAACAGAGGGGGAATAAAAACGAAAAATATTTCCAAAACAATCTACAGAACAAGTCAAACATAAGGATAAATGCTTTTCTTGAGTCACCACTGTCAGAGTCCCTTCCCGCGCTGGGAGTCACCGTCCACCGCACCTCCCTAGGACGCCCTCCAACCCTGCGCGGGTCTCTGGACCTGCTGTGGGGGCAGCTCAGATTCTAACCTGGTCCTACTCCTCTGGTTTCCTGCCTCCAACGTCCACACCTCAGATCTAGTGTGTTTTCTTCTGTGGGAGCTCTCAGAGACCTTTTCTATGTCCCACAGACACAGAGCCTGTCTAACTGATCGTGTGAATCTGCAGCTTGTGCAGCTGGTGGGAAGGTGTTGGGTCTTCCTTAGTCACACTGCCCCTGGGTTTCAACTGTGGTTTTATTTCCACCTCTGCATGTGGGCCGTCCACTGGGGTTTGCTCCTGAGGCTGCCCTGGAGGACTCGGGTTTGCCCCTGTGAGGGCCAGGCGTGGAGGGGGTGCAGCTGCTTGGGTCGCAGGGGTTCTGGCAGCACCAGAAACTCAGGGGAGTTGGCGGCCAGGGCAGCAGGAAATATAGTGCTCCAGAAGGGGATGGCAGCCTGTATTGGTCAATACCTCCAGTATTCTTGCCTGGAGGACTCCCCTGACAGAGAAGCCTGGCAGGCCAGTCTACAGGGATGCGAAGAGTTGTACGCGACCAAAGCGAGCCTGCGCGCATAGATGCACTTTTTTTTTCGGCCTGTGGCAGGTCTGCCCCAGTGAGAGTCGAGCATGAAGGTGTCGCGGATTGTCTCCACTGCAGGAGTTACGGCCCTCTCAGAGTCTTTTTTCAAGCCTCTTGTAGCTGGCGATCAGAAGGCCCCTTTGGCCAGTCTTTCTCTGTAACTCCGCCCTTTCAGGCTCTTAGAGGGCTCCCTTGCCTGGGGTCCTCCTCTGTTGCTCAGCGCATCAGGCACATAGGGGCCCCCCTGGGTGGGGTCCTACCCTGGAATTCAGCGCATCAGGCGTTTGAGGGGCCAGCCTCTCCATCATTCAGCTGCTGATGCTGGCGTGTGGGGAGAGAGGCTATGGTGACGGCTCCACCCCCTAGTGTGACTCAGCAGTATCGCCTGGCTTCCATGGCTGGCCGGCTTTCCTCCACAGGCATTTCCCACCACAGTCTCCTCCCTCAGATCCATCTCTCCACAGTCAACAACAGCCCCCGCCCTGGGATTGCTTCACAATCTCTCAACTTCAGCTCCTAGCCGCTGCACCTTCCACAGGATCTGTGTCCCGTTCGGGGTATGTATGGCTGAGGCAAGGACTGTCTAATTTTCGTTCCATTTAAGATGCCACAGATCAGCTGTTTCACTCTCAGCCTTAAATGTTTCTCATCTGACTCAGACAATTGCCCCAATGTGGGGATCGGACCCCTGCTTCAGTTCCCCCACCCAATGAAGGCAGGTCCAGTCCTTCTAACACTCCTGTTCCCCCACCCCCATCCCCCAGTTCCTTCCTCCTACCGAGTTTTGCGTGGGTCTATATATTATTTTCCACTGGTCAGGTCCTCCTGTCCACTCTCAGCTGTTCTGCATGCACTTCTGTATCTGAAGCTGTATCCTGATGCATCACTGCAGAGAGACGTACTCCACGTCCACCTACTCCTCCACCATCTTGTTCTCTCAAACCCAATTTTTGAACATATGCAATAAACTTATACAATCTGCCTCTACTCATTATTTTTACCCCCTAATATTCTAATCAAAATGTTGCCAAGGCTTTTCTATGTATCTTTCCCTAATTCCCCAAATATGTATTATCCATTCTCCCAGCTAGAGTAAATAATTTTTAACAAGCAAGTTGGTAAAGCTGACACACATATATATAATTCTTTCAACACCTAAATTATTGTTCTTGAAAAGCATTTGTAAAAAGTCAGTTTTAATCATTATTCACTCCAATTTACAGATTCAAACAAATAAATTGATGGCACCAAGAAAATAATAGATGTCTAACCCAACAGCAACACTTAAAAATACACATTATATTCAGCAAAACATTCCTGAGAAAATAAAGACCTAAATGTAGGGCCAGACAGTATAAAACTCTTACGTAAATTACAGTAAGATCCTGTTTGATCCACCTCCTAGAGCAATGAAAATAAAAAAACAAAAACAAATGGGACCTAATTAAACTTAAAAGCTTTTTCACAGCTAATGAAGTCATAAACAAGGTGAAAAGACAACCCTCAGAATGGGAGAAAATATTTGCAAATGAGGAAACTGACAAAGGATTAATCTCCAAAATATACAAGCAACTCATCATGACACTCAATATCAAAAAAACAACGCAATCAGTAAATGGGCAGAAGATCGGAACAGACATTTCTCCAAAGAAGACATACAGATGACCAGCAAACACACGAAAAGATGCTCAACATCACTCATTATGAGAGAAACGCAAATCAAAACTACAATGAGGTATCACCTCACACCGGTCAGAATGGCCAGCGTAAAATAATCTACAAACAATAAATGCTTGAGAGGGTGTGCAGAAAAAGGAACCCTCTTGCACTGTTGGGGGGAATGTAAATTGATATAGCTACTTTGGAGAACAGTATGGAGGTGCCTTTAAAAAAACAAAACTACCATATGACCCAGCAATCCCACTACTGGGCATGTACCCTGAGAAAAATCACAGTTCAAAAATACACATGCACCCCTATGTTCATTGCAGCACTATTTACAACAGACAAGACATGGAAGCAACCTAAATGTCCATGGACAGGTGAACAGATGAAGATATGGTACATATATACAATGGAATATTGGAATATTACTTAGCCATAAAGAGAACAAAATTGGGTCATTTATAGAGATGTGGATGAACCAGAGTCTGTCACATGGAGTGAAGTCAGAAAAACAAATATTGTTTATTAACACACATATATATATGGAATTTAGAAAAATGGTACTGATGAATCTATTTGCAGAACTTGAGATGCAGACGTGGGGAACAAACTTGGGGACACAGCGGAAGGAAGGAGAGGGTGGTACTAAGAGACTGGGGTTGACATATATATACACTGTCATGTGTAAAATAGGGCTTCCCTGGTAGCTCAGCTGGAAAAGAATCTGCCTGCAATGCAGGAGACCCCAGTTTGACATCTGGGTTGAGAAGATCCCCTGGAGAAGGAAAAGGCTACCCACTCCAGTACTCTTGGACCTCCTTTGTGGCTCAGCTGGTAAAGAATCCACCTGCAATGCAGGAGACCTGTGTTTCATCCCTGGGTTGGGAAGATCCCCTGGAGGAGGGAAAGGCTACCCACTCCAGTATTCTGGTCTGGAGAATTCCATGGACTGTATAGTCCATGGGGTCACAAAGAGTCAGACACAGCTGAGCGACTTTCATTCACTCACGTGTTAAATAAATAGCTAGTGGGAACCTGCTACCCAGCACAGGGAGCTCAACTTAGCACTATGATGAGCTAGAGGAGTGGGATTGAGGGGTGTGGGAGGGAGGCTGAAAAGGGAGGGGATATGTGTACACATAGAGCTGATTCATCCCCTGTATAGCAGAAACTAACAATAACCTTGTAAAGGAACTATACTGCAATAAAAAAGACAAATATATGATACTGCTCAATACTCTGTGATTGACCTATGCGGGAGAAGAACCTTAACAACAGTGGATACCTGTATATCTGTAATTGATTTACTCTTCTGTATACCTGTAACTAATACAACATTGTAAATCAACTACACTCCAAGAAAATTTTTAAAAAATAAGTAAGCAAATGAAATTAAAGCTGTGTTTTAATGTCCCATTTTTTACATATTTGATAAGCAACTTGGGATTTTTCAGTTTGGATAAAAGAGCCAAAAACAGGTCCAAAAAAAAAATGTACTAGACACTTACTATGTGGGAAGCATCTGGTTTATGAGTAATTCATAATACATTCCATTCATTTATTCATATGTTCCATTCTTTCATTCATCCTTCTATAACTGTTGTGAGATTACAACAGGCCAAGATTTTTTACACACTAGGGAAGGAACAGTGAACAAACAGTGACAAATGTTGAGGCTTTTGGAATTCATAGTTTAGAGCAAGAAGAAGAAAAGTAATCTAACACTTCCAATAAAATGTGATAAAAAGTCTGCACAGAACACTGGTCCCAAACTTGTGTGTGTTTGGTTATACTTGGGATATTTGTAAGCAGAGTTGTCCCATGAACAACCCAGGGCTTATGGACACCAATCATCCACCAGGTTAATGTGTGTAACTTACATTTTGCTCTCTGCATCAGCAGATTCAACCAACCATGGATTATGCAGTACTACAGCATGTACTATTGAAAAAAAATCTGTATAGTGGACCCATGCAGTTCAAACACCACACCTTTTCTATTACTAAACCCTCTCTTCCCAGCCCAGGTTTGTACAAACTGCTTAGCTGCAAAGAACATTTCTTCCCCCAGAGATGTAATTAAACAAAACGATTATCACTTTGTAAGAATCATCATTTATTTACCTGGACATAAGTTGAATCAACAAATGAAGTATAACATTAAGGAAATTTATTTTACCCTTTGTATTTCAGTATCTCTTATATTATATAAACATGATTAAAATAAATCAAACTAAGAGACAGAAGCCAATAAGAGGAGCTCACAAAATACACACCTTGGACTGCACATAACAGAAGATGAATCAATGATTTGGGGGTTAACTTCCTCAGGTCATTTCCTTTTTTAACAATAAGGACACATTAATAATGATTATAATATCAATCCTGTCTTCTCTTTATAAATGTTTCCTTCTTTTTCTTATAATAGATATTTGAGCCTTTAAAGCTCACTGCTGTTTCAACATTCTGAGAATACTTAAATTAATGTGAAATTAAATCATGTTGCTCACATTTTAATTATACTTAAACAGTATTACTTTAGCACTTAATATAAGAACCTAATATTTGGCAAAAATATGTTGAAAGTAATAGAACCTAATTTCTATACCTAGAGGCAAACTTTATGAATTCACCTTACACTATTTTGAGAATAAAACTATGTATATGAAGAACTGGAAGAATATTGTAACTATTTCAATTATTTGCACTTATTATGTTTCCCTATAACCTCAAGTAGGAAAGTGTATTTTCCACCAGTTCTCCAGTTTTCAGATAAAATATCTGACCAACATCAAAATCCAATCTTATATTGCAATGCCCATAAAGAACACATATGTGCCTTTGATTCTAAATATATATAGTGCTCCTAACTCAACACTTATCCACTTGACTCTATGATACTCAATAATGGCAAAGTGTCCCCATGTAATCGATGCAACTTGGTTATAAAAAACTATCTAGTCTCAAGGTTTTGGTCCCAGGAGTAGAAGATTAATGAGGGAAAAACAGATGATAATACTTATGTGGCTAGAGGTCTTCCATGCAGCAATTAGTTTAGGTGGTTTAATGAAAAAACTACATTTTTTTAAAAATTTGCTACCTCCACCAGTAAACACTGACTCAAATTATTTTAAAATACTTTAACATGACAGAATGAAGTAATATACCAAGCTTATAGTATTAACCTATATTTTAGGCCCCTATAGTCCATGGGGTCTCAAAAGAGTCAGATACAACTTAGCAACTGAACAACAAAATGGATGAGGATAGAGAAATGGAGACCTAACAAGTAAAGGAAGTTTCATGTGGAGAATGGACAAATGCACAACAACTTTATATTAGAAACGTCCATTTGTGCTATGAACACCGCCAGCATGCAGCTGGAAACATCACACCCAAGAGCAGATGAAAGAGTGTTGGGGGTGAGATACAGTCTGTTCTATGGAATATATGCCTTCTGTGCGCATGCCACAGAAGTCTTCCCAGAATGGAGGAGAGGCATCACGTTGTTTTTCATTTTCTTTTTATTTCTTATAAGACCACACTATGAACTGATGGACTTGGTCACTATAAACAGTACACGGACTGAAGCTGCATAGCTTAAATTGGAGATCACTACTGTTTTCTGATCCTGTTTTCATTTCTTTAATAAAAAAGATCAGAAGTTTATAGAGTCTTTCCCAAAGTTCCCAAACCTGAAACAGCAGGCTTGAGACGTGCCAGGTAATTCAGTTATTGCCACGGCTACAGTAAAACCACAGTGTATTCTGACACTGTAAGTTGCCTGGTAAATACATACATACCGATCTGTTAGTCGTTCAGTCGTGTCTGAGTCTGGGACTCCATGGACTTTTGACATGACTGAGCGACTGAACTGAATGAACTGAACTGGACGGTAGCCCACCAGGCTCCTCTGGCCATGGGATTCTCCAGGCAAGAACACTGGAGTGGGTCGCCATTCTCTTCTCCAAGGGATCTTCCTGAGCCCGGAATCCCACCCAGGTCTCCTGCATTGCAGGCGGATTCTTTTCACTCAGAGGCACCAGGGAGGTCCCCCTAATACACAACCAAACACACTTCAGACACTTAAACTAACATTGCTTGGTAAGTGAGTGAAGTGAAAGTCACTCAGCCATGTCTGGCTCTTTGCACCCCCATAAACTATACAGTCCATGGAATTCTCCAGGCCAGAATATTGGAGTGGGGAGCCTTTCCCTTCTCTATGGGATCTTCCCAACCCAGAGATTGAACTCAGGTCTCCTGCATTCCAGACGGTTTCTTTACCAGCTGAGCCACAAGGGAAGCCCAAGAATACTGGAGTGGGTAGCCTATCCTTTCTTCAGGGGATCTTCCTGACCCAGGAATCAAACTGGGATCTCCTGCATTGCAGGTGGATTCTTTACAAACTGAGCAATGAGGGAAGCTTCGTAAATGGGCCTCATTAAATCCATGCTACGATGGGGTTTGCTTGGTCGGTTTAGGTTTCTAACATCTATCATCAATAAATTTGCTTTTGTGTCTTTTTTTAATAACAAAAAATAACACAAAGATTTCATCTTCTTGTTTACATAGCACCTGTGTGTGCATGATAAGTAATTTCAGTTGTGTTCAACTCTTTCCAACCCTATGGACTGTAGCTCACCAGGCGCCTCTGTCCACAGGATTTAGGCAAAAATACTGAACTGGGTTGTCATGCCCTCCCTCCTCCAGGGGATCTTCCCAACACAGGGATTGAACCTATGTCTCTTATGTCTCCTGCATTGGAAGGTGGGCTCTTTACCAGTAGCAACACCTGGGAAGCCCCTTATAAAGCACCTGCTAGTATTAGTCACTCAGTCATGTTCAACTTTTTGCAACCCCATGGACTACAGACTGCCAGGTTTCTCTATCCGTGGATTCTCCAGGCAAGAAGAGCACAATGGGTAGCTATTTCCTTCTCCAAGGGATCTTCCTGACCTAGAGATTGAACCCACATCTCCTACATTCAGGCAGATTCTTTATCATTTGAGCCACCAATGAAACCCACCTAATATGTATCCAAAAAGTACTTCAATATACTCCTCTAAATTCTGTTGTGTTTAGAAAGATGACAGATTTTTATATGAAGAAATGCTTTGAGAGAATCTCTATGCTATGAGAAAGTTCTGGGAATTATTTAAATGCTCAGAATTCATTACTTAACACAAGCATTTTGCCTTGATTACATGGAGAGATAATTACCCCTATTTACTGTCTTTTTCTACTGCTATTCTTCAAGTTCCTGTAACATGAAGACAACTAGCGATACATCACAGGTTCTCTTGCTTTGTACTGAGCTTCCAATGGCTGTAGCAGTGGCTACATATTATCATTTTGGGTAAAAACAAAAAATCCACTTGTCTTCGGGATGGGGAATACGTGTAAATCTATGGCTGATTCATATCAATGTATGACAAAACCCACTGAAATGTTGTGAAGTAATTAGCCTCCAACTAATAATAAAAAAATAAAATAAAAAAAAATTAAAAAAAAATCCACTTGTCTATGATGAGTATAGTATCTCCCATCATACAGGTCAATATGGAAATCTAAGGGTATTTTGGTTCTGAGTCTGAGTTTAGCTGTGGGTAATCTGTCCAACGCTTTGCCCTATGACGGTTATTATACAAGAACTATGTCGGACACAGGCCCTTGGGGGATAATGTGACATAGAAAGTATATGAGCCTTAAAAGTCCCATGGTCTATTCTGATCCACAGAATGAAAACTCTTCAGAAAGTTTCAAAATTCTTTAAGAAGTGTGAGGGGATGGTAAATTTATCAAAGGGTGATGCACAAGAATCAATAGGGAATAATACAACTGGTGTTTGAACAAAGGTGAGCCTTGGGAAAATGGACTAGAACATAAATGAACTTTATTATAATAAATGGACTTTATTATAAGATTGTGGACACTCCTCTGCTGTTTGGTTGGATGAGATCATGAGAATGAGTTACATACTTGCATGTTCATTCAGTAACTGATTTCAAAAGAAACCCTGGTGATCCAAGTCTATACATATCTTTGTTAAGGCATAGGTGTTACACATATGTGGTCATAATGACTGCATAACCAAAACAATCCTTTTGTACTTCATTTGATATATATAAGTTTTACTTGATAATTTCTAATCTAAGAGGATTAATTAAATACAAAGGAGACTTCTGTCAAAAAATCCTGTCATAGAAAAGTCATTTTGTATGGCTTGATGATGGCTTACAATAAATATATAGAAGGTTTTCTGTTTGTGAATGAGTTATCTGCTCCAGGACAAAATCTGAGGTAGCTAAAAAGTATAAGGACTGAGAATGTCATGGATTGTTTTCAAACAAATAGTGAGTTCATATAATGAATGTCTTTGCTGGATCTAGGATCACTGACCTTAGGTACTAGGATCTTCCAACTAAAGCAAAGTGCAGACGGAGAATAATTGCCAGGTTGGGAGATACTAATGTATTAAGAGTGAAGTTCAGTGTATGGCATAGAAAATCTAAAAAACTACTAAATTTTACCTGGGAGGTGGTACTGAAAATGGTGTCACTCTGATTTTCTCTGAGAAACTATTTATTCTTCAATGATACTGACTTTTGCAGTTCAAGGTATCAGAAATACCTGACCTCATGGTCAATATTTTCTTAAAAAATTAAGTTTATTACATATCCTAATTGTTTTCTTTGTATTTACCTAAAAGGAAATTATTCCTATTTCTATACTGCATAAAAGTTTAGAATTTCTAAATTTTCTGTTCAGATACTGGTGGTGTTTTTTTTGTCTCCTGACTGGACTCTAACCGATACACATATTCAACAAATGTTATCTCTTACTACTCATCCTGTTTCTTTACACCACATAATGGGACTTTAGAAATAAACCCTGATGGGTAACAAAAGCTACAATACCTAAAGCATTAATTGGCTATCTAAAAATAAAGACTATATCTTAAGGAGCATTATATTTCAGTATTATTACTGTCATTACGAAGTAAAATGAATTCTAAAGGTACTACTACTTAGGCAACTGCTTAAACGTTCTCTGCAGCAAGATAGGGATCTTCTAGGATGTAAACCAAGATACTAATTTCTCTATCAATAAACTCTATCAATAAACAACAAGTTTATTGATGAAGTAAACACCATACTTAGTTGCTTTATATTCTGGCACAAATTCCTTATCTTACTGAAGGGCCAGCATCAATCTGCAATCCATGATTTGAATATCACGGTTTCAGAAAATCGAATTGAGAATTGCATGGCTATTTATTGAAGACTTGAAATTTCTTTGCATAATTCTCTTGAAGCCTCTCTCTTCTTATGACTCTCTACAGCCTTCTGATGATCTCAATGCTCATAGAATTCCAGCTATAACTAGTGCTATTTTCAATCTTCAAATTTTTTTCTGTATTGTTTTTTCTTTGAAACAGTTTCCTAACCTATAGACTACTGCTCAATCCATTTCACTCACTTATAAATATGTTACTCTTTATTCCTCTATATATGATATATTTTGGCTAGCTCTTTGTCAGAAGGAGTCCATTTTTCAGTGGTTGTTATCCTCCAGTTTTTTTTTTGGTCACTGCTCTATTCTATTCCAGTTTTAGTTAGCACCGTTTGGTTCGATTAGCGTCTGCAGCTGTTACAGAGAATGAAGTCGCGTGGCCCCACTGCACTTTCTCCCATTGTAATGGGCAGGCACTCTGGTAACTAGATTACTGTTTACTTCAGACCTGACACTGAGCAGTCATATTGTCAACCTTCAGAAGCATCAGTACGAATTCACACAGTACCTGCCATCTGTTCTTTTCATGCAGTTGTAACAGATAATTTCTGAAATTTAACCGCATTTCCATCATTTCACTGAATGGTATATAAAAACATCCAATAATAGTCATCAAGCAATACACCTACATTTTCTTCTGTTATGTACCTGTCTAATCAAATGCTAAAATGCTTGAAGCCTGTAAACAGTGTCAGCCTCATAAACAATCAAGTAGAAATTATTTCTCTGCTTTGAGAGAGCTGTTTTCATGCAGAGCTCTCTCTACCCTAAGAGAAAACTGAACCTTAAGGAATACCAACTCCATCTCAGTTCTTCTTATGTGTTTACCCAGTTCATATTTTAATAGAGGGTCCAAACAACCCACAATACACATTGCCAGATTTATAAATTCAAATTTAGAAGGTGTAGTATTTATTCTTTTTATCTTTCATGCAGTTATTTATTTAGAGCATAAGAAACCATTTTTCCTTTTTTTGGTGGACAAAGTGTGCTATGAGCCATTCATAGACACATTTTACTCATAGAAACCTGCTTGGTTAGGTTCAGCTGGTAAAGATGGTCTCTCTGAAATCTTTCTCTGCTTGTTCAATCAAGTTATTCCCTCTTTTCCACTCTCAGCACCTTCGAGGGTGCTATCACAATGTGTTCAGAAACCCAGGCCAGCCCCTACACTATTTTGTTTATCGAGCCTTTCCTGCGCCCTGCCTTCTTTTTCCCAGGTTATTCTGTCTAGGTCAACTAACTTGTAATTTTCTCAAGACACCCAGTCCTGCTTCTCAGGATTTTCTCTGTAATTCAAACCTATATCAAAGCAATTTATTTGGTGTTTCCTATTATTGCCTACACTTTTAATTGTTTTTGAGATTTCCCTACCTAATCTACACAAGATTGCATGTATTTTCCAATTCCATTTATAAATCACATTCCAATGAACACAAATATATTCATAATGTTTGAATTGACAGCTGTAAGAAAAATGTCCATGTATTAAGAAGCTGTTCATAACATCCTATTTAAATTCTTAGATGTTTCTTTGCGAAATGAGACAGTGTTAGCCAGTCATGTCCAACTGTTTTGACTCCAGGGACTGTAGCCCACCAGGACGCCCTGTTCATGGAATTCTCCAGGCAAGAACACTGGAGTGGTTTGCCATTTCCTTCTTTAGATCTTGTTTTATGCAAGATGTTAAAATAGAGGTATCTAAATAATATAAGTCACATGGACAGAGTCTGTAAATTCAAAGAAGATGAAATGTTAATTTATTTTTATCTACTTTGTTACAAAAAGAATAAATGACAAGCAGTGCAAGGTGCGGAGGTGTTGGAATTGTGTGAATCAGCTTGTTTTAATAACTTGTGTTTGGAGGCAGTTGCTTGTCAATTTATATTTTTGAAGATTCGCACCATTTAAATGTTGCTTAGAATTTCACCAGGTGCACAAACCCTCTCAAGTAGAATCAATTAGAAGTGCATTAGGGCCCTTTCATTTATCAACAGCCATGGGGTCTCATGGGAGTCAGAAATCAGAACAGTAACTGTTTAATAAAAACACTTATTCACCTCTATTTTAACATGATAATTTAAAAGGACTATGTCATTAAGTATACCATTTTTCACTATTTTGAGGTTTGGGGGTTGACATTTTTATATAAAATTAAATTTATGACATAGGAATATATTAAATACACAGAAGATCAGTATTTTCCTATTTTTGTCTAGGCAAGTTCTTTATGCTTTATGAGCTATGTATAGTTGTTTTTTAATTTGTTATTTTTATTATTTTGGCATTTATCCTGCTTGGCATTCTCTGAGCTTCTTGGATCTGTGGTTTGATACCTGACATTAATTTTGGGAAATCCTCAGGCATTATTTTATCATATGTTTCTTCTTTTCCTTTCTCTCTTCTCCTCCTGTATTCCCATGACCAGTATAGTAAGCCTTTTGCAGTTAATCTCCTAGTCCTTGGATCTGTTCTAGCTTTTACAATTTTTGTTCTCTTTACTTTTAGGTTTGAGGATTTTTTTTATACAGTCTCCAGATCAGAGGTTCTTTGTTATGTCCAATCTACTAATCAGTAATAAGCCCATGAAATGCATTCATTTATTTTATATATATTTATAAATCTCTAGTATATCTTTTTGGTTCTTTCTTAGGATCCTCACCTCTCTCACCTGTCTGTATGCTGTCTACTTACTCTAGGAGAGCCCTCACTCTATTAATCATAGTTGTTTGAAATTTCTGCTTTGATAACTCCTAACATCCCTACCATATCTGTTTCTGATGCTTGCTCTTCCTCTTCACATTGCTTTTTGCTTTTGGTTTGCCTTATAATTTTTTATTGCTCACTGGACATGATGAACTGGTAAATTCTCCAGGTAAGAATACTGGAGTGGGTAGCCATTCCCTTCTCAAGGGGATCTTCCCAACCCAGGTATCAAACTTGGGTCTCCTGCATTGCAGGCAGATTCTTTACTGTCTGAGTCACCATGGAAGCCCATAAATAAGCCTTTAGTTACATGGTGATAAGATGTGCAAGGGGGCTTCCCTGGTAGCTCAGCTGGTGAAGAAGCTGCCTGAAATGCAGAAGACCCCAGTTTGACCCCTGGGTTGGGAAGATCCCCTGAAGGAGGGCATGACAACCCACTCCAGTATTCATGCCTGGAGAGAGGAGCCTGGGAGGCTACAGTCAACAGGGTCACAAAGAGTCGGACACGACCAAGTGACTAAGCGCAACAGCAAGATACGCGTGGAGGGGACGCATTCTATAATCCTGCAGCCAGGTCTCAGTCACCAGTGAGCCTGACAGGCCTCTGGAATGTAAGACTCAGTTTCTGAGGCTTTTCCTCCCCACTCAGGTGGGACAGGAAGACTGGAGGTGGGTGTTGCCTTTCTGAAGGTACATGAGGGTCAGATAACACCCAGCAGTCAGGAGCTAACCAGTTTCTCCTGAGGGCAGGATTTGATAGGAAGAAGAGTGCCCCAGGTATATTTTGAACATTTCCTTTTCCCCTTCCCCCTATTTGGTCAAGTTCCAGAGGTAAATCTCACAATACTATCTGAACCTTCCTGTGCCTGGGTTTCCCTGGTGTTTAAAACTTGAGTTTACTGCACTGAACTTGCAACAGCTCATCAAGCACAATGCCCCAACCCGGGTTCCCAGAATGTTTCTGCCTCTGCATCTCTGTTCTGAGAAGCCCTGACTCATCATAGCCATCGATTTCTCCAGTCTTGGGGGCAGTTATTTGACCTCACCTCTTTCCTTTCTTGTTGTTCAGTCGCTAAGTTGTGTCCAACTCTTTGAGACTTCATGCACTGCAGCACTTTAGGATGGACTGATTGGATCTCCTTGCAGTCCAAGGGACTCTCAAGAGTCTTCTCCAGCATCACAGTTCAAAAGCATCAGTTCAGTGCTCAGCCTTCTTTATGGTTCAACTCTCACATCCATACATGGCTACTTTTCTTACAGAACCAAAGAAGAGTTGCTGATTTCCCAGTCTGTCTAGCTCTTTGCTTATTGTTAGGATAAAGTGGCCCCTTCCAAGCTCGTTACATGAAGAACTGGAAAGCAGGAGCCTGCCATTTGATTTTATTTTTAAAATTTTAATCTTTACATGAGACTTGGCCATAAGGTTTTCATCATAAAATTTAAGTTGGCATCATTCACTGAAGTACAACTTCTAATTAGATATACTGATTTATCAAGTGAAGATTGTTCCCCGACTCTCCAGGACTACACTTTTCTTTCACATGGATTTCTATTAATATCATCTGAAATAACCAGGGTCCTTGGCCACATTATTACTTCTTTTTGTGTTGGCAAATAAAACCAGACTGTGAAATGGTTGCCTGACTCAATGTTTACTAGATATTATTGAATCTGGATTGCTGTTCCTCAAGTGGGAGAATTTATGGCATGTAAATTATACCTCAGTAAAGTTGTTTTAAAAAGTCAAGAAACAAAAAATTTCATTGGATACACCAGGGGTCTCCAACCTCCGGGATCTGATGCCTGATGATCTGAGGTGGAGCTGATGTAATAATGATGGGAATAAAGTGCACAATAAACACAGTGTGCTTGAATCATCCCTAAACCATCCCCTGACCCCTCCCCATGGAAAAACTGTCATCCATGAAACTGGTCCCTGGTGCCAAAAAGGTTGGGGACCACTGGTATACACATTTGTTTTTCTCTTTAAATATCATTCTCATAGCTTGAGAAGTCAGTGTTTCATTTTACATAACAAGTATTTTTTTCTAAATGTAGATATGCATTAGGAATCACTGGAATGACCAGAAATTATTATTTGAATGTTAAGGAATTTAGTTTTTTATTTGCAGAAAAAGTAAAAATTAACTACTTTTAAAGCTACAGAAAAAATGTCATGCCTACTAATCCTTCACCAGTTTTTCTAGAAATCTTACCTTGGTACAACTAGTAAACAGAATTTTTCAATAAAGATAAGGAGACTGAATGTGTGTCTTTAAGAAGCTTTCCAGTCTTTGAATTAGTATTAAGGAGGGATTTTAAAAACTTAATCTAATTTTAGAATGGAAATTACAATAAAACTAATATAACATGAAGTATTCAACTATCTTTTTTAAGACATATCAACTTTAAAATTAATATCAAGAGGAAAAGCTGATACTTTGCTGACAGCTCTGATTTTCCATTTAATAATTAACTTTTAAGAAAGTCATATTTTATTGAAGTGACTAATTAATTGACTATACTCCTTTCCTAATAGCACAAGAATCACTTAATTAAAAAGGAGATAAGAGTTTTTTAAGTAAAAGGAACACATGAGTGGTGATAGGGTCTTTGAAGTCAATTTAAATGTAAATATGATCACAATATTGATCTCTTTGTTAAACCAGAAATGATGGAGATTTTCTGCTCTTGGTATTAGAAAACAACCTTAATGATAATGGTGAACAAACTATAGGAAGATTTAAGATTAATCGTGTCCAAAAATCCCTTTTATCTTTTCCAGTGAATTCAAATCTCTAGCAGAACATTCTTTAATAGGGGTAGGCAAATTGCATGTAAGACAGCCACATCCTACGATTTTACTAGTCCCATTAGTATCAGAGCTAGTTTTTCTCTTTAATGTCAACTACAAACTGGCGCCTGCCAAGGGCATTTGCCATCTGCCTCTGCAGGAGCTGAATCCTGTGCCGCTGCAGCTGATGACCTTCAACACCCCCTGCGGGAGTTGAGAGTGGAGAGGAAGGCACTCTGCTCCAAGGAAACTGGTGGAACAGGTCTTTAGAGAGAGATTTTCAGGAAATGATTTCCTGATCCTAATCCTTGCATCTCTTCATATCTAGAAAAGCACTAAATGCCTTCATGGTGACAGGAGCTCCTCATCACTAGCAAAAAGCCTTTCCTAAAATAGGGGCGTGATTGCATTGAACTCTCCCGTCACCAAGATCTTTCCTATCGACCTTCCCCCACTGTCTCTTTGCAGCAGTCTCTCTGAGCTCTCTGAGGTGCTTTCTCCTGGGCTGCAGTCCTCATTTTGCCCCAACTGAAACTAGAACTCTCACACTGTTCATCTTTTTAGTCAACATTCACATTATGTATTATGCCTCATGATTAAATCGAATTGGTATATCCTAGTGTCTAGGGTCTTGACACAAGATTCAGCATTTGTTTTTTAATCCCAGTTATATAAATAGTATTTTGTATGTGATGACCTAATTCACTTGTATCTATAAGGAATGGCAATTCCTTCCATTTATAGGGATCTGCAACTATACTGAAAATTAAATGGTATTAACCAACAGAATAGAAATGGGTATTTTTAGGAGATTCCAGAAGAAAAAAGTGTTAGTTGTGATAATTGAGATTTATCTGCTAGAATGAATCCTCTTGATACTACAAACAGGAAATTATTCAGATTTGACTTGAGTTTCCCTTCTGAGGGGTATTTTTTCCAGAGAAACAGAATCTGTGAAGTTTTAGTGCATTTTCATAAATTTGTATTATTGCCAGTTTCCCATAGTGATGGAATATGGAATTTAAAGATATTACATGTAACCTAACTCATAATCTAAAGCCCCATAAAAATATAAATTTTCATATAATTGTTTTATGAACTTGTTAGAGAACTACTATCATCTGATTGTAAGTGTTGTTATCTTTTGAGATATCGACAGTAACACCTAACTAGGATAGGTGTACCTTCAAGCGGGGAGGGAACCCTTAAATAAGAAAATAAGAAAGAGCATTTTACAGTGAAAATCTCTCGCAGATTGGCAGTCCACTCCTGGCAAAGTAGTTTCATGCTGTTGACAGGAAATCAGGCTTCCAAATTTCTGCATCTCTATAATCTTTGATAGCTGCTAGACACAGAGCTGTTGTGTGTCTGTCTCATAGAGAAGGAGGTGGGAAATGCAAAAGAAGGTGCCCTATTCTAAGGGGCCTTCTCAGGACCACTCCTGACAATGGCACAGACTTCTCGGGGCCAGATTTTAGGCACAGGCCACAGGGAACAGCAAGTAGTCTGGAAATTCTGCCTTCATTAAGTGGTAATGCACAGGAGTAAGAGCTGGGATGTTACTGTTACTAAAGAAAGTGAAAATGGATATTGAGAGGCAACAGCAGTTGACACAACCAAAATATGTCTTCTCAGTATCTGTTGTTCTTGCTGAGTCGCTCAGTCATGTCCAACTCTTTGAGACCCCATGGACTGCAGCATGCCAGGCTTCCCTGTCCTTCATTATTTCCGAGTTCGCTCAAATTCAAGTTCACTGAGTTGGTGATGCCATCCAACCATCTCATCGTCTGCTGCCCTCTTCTCCTTTTGCTATACAGTAGTGGTAAACTTAATCAAAACTTATTCAAACCCACTAAGGAATTAGTTCTTCCACTTTGGCATTTTTAAAATTAATGTTAAAATGCCATAATCACAACTAACATTTGAGATGGTTCCAAATTTTCCACATCAGTTATAAACCCCTACATTTTGTTATCAAAGAATTTCACTACCTCCACTTAAATAATAACTTTCCCTCCCTTTCAATTCAAAATGGAAATGTCATCTCTCACAAACAATCTCTACGAAAACATTTCCCTATGAGCCAGAATGTGCCCTCTTTGCTCTCTGAGGTCTCCGTCTCTCTCTGGATGCTTTAACTAGAGAGATGTGTCTATATGGGGGAATTAACAATGCGTACACTTTTCAAGGCTGTGATTTTCTTGCCCTTTTCTCTGAAAATGAATGTATTCTGAACAATCATGCCTATTTGTTTACATAGCAGAGAATGGGTTCCTGATTCCTTCAAGTTTGTTCTGCTATCTTTGCCTTTAACTTAGTAACAAAGCAGAGAGTATTTTGCATTATTGTGCTCAGTTTTTATAGAATAAAATGGAAAAATAAATGAACAGGGTCTGAGCTTTTTTTATCATTTCTCAGCACTGAAGTTCAGTAAATCCAACATGTGGATTTTTTTGTGCACATAAGACAGTACCCCAGGGTCTGCAAATGTCCAAGCAGGCAAAGTAAACCCAAGTAATCCAAGTAAACCCTACTAGCTGGGTTGCTCTGCAGATCTGCTATAAGGAAACAGGTGATAGAAATATCTGTGAACTAAATTTAAGAATATATACTTTATGATATAGAGTGCCACTTAGCATAATCAGCATTTTTATTACTCTTCTTGATAGTTGGCTTATAATTGTGCATGCATTCCTCTATATACCTATATGCATAGGGACATTATATATATCATATATTTAATATTTATTAGCTGATTCCCTGGGGGCTCTTAAGAATATATTACATCAGCCTATATTGGCAGGTGGCTTACATGTTTCCCTCAAGGATACTTCCTATGATAAGATTAAACATATAAATAAATGCATCTTCTAGAAAATAGGTAAGTTGATGAGTATTTAAAAGCAGATAAATACAAAAGTACGTTCATCTTATATATATGTAAGTGTGTAAACATTAGGGAAATTTAATGTATTCATATAAGAACAATATTTGATAGATAACTATAGCTATAGATAAAGGTAAACTCTGTGTGAGCAGAAAAGTTGCCAAGGAGAATGGCTCATGTGTATGAACACTTAGGTATATGCTGGGAGGGTGAGGGAGCACGCTAGCAAGGTCCCTGCATAGGGTAGGGGTTCTTGCCCACATTCTAGGAACAAGCCATACAGAATAGTTACCAAGCTGTAACCTGGAGCCTCATTTTCCAATTTGCAAAATGAGATGGACTGACTTACTCTGAATGATTTCTAATTTTTTTTTTTTAATTTTTTTTTAAATTTTTTTATTAGTTGGAGGCTAATTACTTCACAACATTTCAGTGGGTTTTGTCATACATTGATATGAATCAGCCATAGATTTACACTTATTCCCCATCCCGATCCCCCCTCCCACCTCCCTCTCCACCCGATTCCTCTGGGTCTTCCCAGTGTACCAGGCCCGAGCACTTGTCTCATGCATCCCACCTGGGCTGGTGATCTGTTTCACCATAGATAGTATACATGCTGTTCTTTTGAAACATCCCACCCTCACCTTCTCCCACAGAGTTCAAAAGTCTGTTCTGTATTTCTGTGTCTCTTTTTCTGTTTTGCATATAGGGTTATCGTTACCATCTTTCTAAATTCCATATATTTGTGTTAGTATGCTGTAATGTTCTTTATCTTTCTGGCTTACTTCACTCTGTATAAGGGGCTCCAGTTTCATCCATCTCATTAGGACTGGTTCAAATGAATTCTTTTTGACGGCTGAGTAATATTCCATGGTGTATATGTACCACAGCTTCCTTATCCATTCATCTGCTGATGGGCATCTAGGTTGCTTCCATGTCCTGGCTACTATAAACAGTGGTGCGATGAACATTGGGGTGCACGTGTCTCTTTCAGATCTGGTTTCCTCAGTGTGTATGCCCAGAAGTGGGATTGCTGGGTCATATGGCAGTTCTATTTCCAGTTTTTTAAGGAATCTCCACACTGTTTTCCATAGTGGCTGTACTAGTTTGCATTCCCACCAACAGTGTAAGAGGGTTCCCTTTTCTCCACACCCTCTCCAGCATTTATTGCTTGTAGACTTTTGGATAGCAGCCATCCTGACTGGTGTGTAATGGTACCTCATTGTGGTTTTGATTTGCATTTCTCTAATTATGAGTGATGTTGAGCACCTTTTCATGTGTTTGTTAGCCATCTGTATGTCTTCTTTGGAGAAATGTCTGTTTAGTTCTCTGGCCCATTTTTTGATTGGGTCATTTATTTTTCTGGAATTGAGCTGCAGGAGTTGCTTGTATATTTTTGAGATTAATCCTTTGTCTGTTTCTTCATTTGCTATTATTTTCTCCCAATCTGACGGCTGTCGATTTGTAATTTTTTAAAAAATATATATGATCGTTAAGAAGTGACAACCACACAAAAGCAAAAACAAAGAAAGATGCCACTTCTTGAATCAATTTTAGATCTAATGATTTCTCAATGGAGACAGCCATCTATATTCAGAGTAAGAGTATAAGCCAAGATTTTGAGAACTTGATATAACTTTTTATAAGTCTTCATTATACATATGGACTCAGACTAAGTCAATTTACATATGCAACACAGTACAACTATTAATAAAACTACAGCATGCCTGCAGCACCTACCACCTCTAAGGAGGTGTCAACTCTTAAATACTCCTTCATTTTAATTAAACAAAAAAGTGGTTCTTATGCCTTTGTGATTCCTGCAGATACCCTGGGTTCTAAAATTTAGCCAAACTGTACATTCTTTGTTGAGGGTCTTTTTTGACTTTTTTTTCCTTACATTTTTATACTTCTTTGAATCTCACACTTTATAGGTCCCTTAAAGAAAGTGAGTCAGTAAGAATGTTTTCAACCAGTGACACTGACACAATATGGAATGTGGATTGTCTGACAATTATATATTCAAGTATGAAGATTTATGTAAGAAAATAGCCCTGCCCAGACATTAGAATATTATTATTCTAACTCAGAGATTAGAATAATAGAATTCTATCAACTCCAAGTCCTCATGTCCCATAATAATGAGCAGTTTTTGAAAGCAATAAAGAGAAATACAGGGGTCCCAGAAGAAGAAGTGAAAGAGAAAGGGTCTGAGAAAGTATTTGAAGATATTGTAGTTGAAAACTCCCCTAATATGGGAAAGGAAACAGCCACCCAAGTACAGGAGGCACGGAGAGTCCCAAACAGGATAAGACCAAGGAGAAATATGCGAAGATGCGTATTAATCAAACTTTAAAAAATTAAATTCAAGGAAAAAAGTATGTAAAGCAGCAAAGGAAAAGCAAAAACATACAAGGGAATCCCCATAAGGTAATCAGCTGATTTTTCAGCAGAAACTCTGCAGGCCAGAAAGGAGTGGTGGGATTAAAGTGATGAAACAGAAACATCTACAACCAAAATTACTCTACCCAACAAAGACCTCATTCAGATTCGGAAAAATCAAAAGCTTTATGGACAAGCAAAAGCCAAGAGAATACAACACCATCACATAGTGTCTATAACAAATACTAAATGAACTTCTCTAGATGAGAAACACAAGAGAAGAAAAAGACCCAAAACAATTTAAAAATGGTAATAGGAACATGCATATCAATAATAACAATGAATATAAACAGATTAAATGTTCCAACCAAAATGGAATTGACACACAAAATAATGGATACAAAAACAAGACTTGTATACATGCTGTCTATAAGACATAGGGAGTTCATACCTAGGGACACATACAGAAAGTGAGGGAATGGAAAAAAGATATTTCATGCAAATATCAAAAGAAAGCTGGAATAGCAATACTCAAATCAGACAAAATAGGCTTTAAAATAAAGACTTACAAAAGACAAGAAAGGGCACTATATAACAATCAAGGGATCAATCCTAGAAGAAGACATAACAATTGTAAATACCTATGTACCCAACAGAGGAGCACCTCAGTACATAAGGCAAATGCTAGCAGCCAAACCAGGGTAAATGGACAGTAACACAATAATAGTGAGGGACTTTAACACCCCATCACACCACTGGACAGGTCATCCAGTCAGAAAATAAATAGGGAAACACAACAGACCAGATAGACTCAATTGATACTTAAAGGACATTTCTGAAAGTGGCAGAACATATTTTCTTCTCAAGTGCACATGGAACATTCTCTAGGATAGATCACATCTAGGATCACAAATCAAGCCTTGGTAAATTTAAGAAAATTGAAATCATATCAAGCATCTGTTCCAACAGCAACACTATGCAATTAGAAATCAATCATAGGAAAAATATAAAAAACACAAACACATGGAGGCTAAGCAATACACTACTAAATAAAAGCTAATTTTATTCTTCAGAGATCACTGAAGAAATCAAAGAGGAAACAAAAAATACATGAAAACATAATGAAAAGACAACAACCCAATACCTATGGGATACAGCGAAAGCAGTTCAAAAAAGCAAGTTTATAGCAACACAATCTCACCTCAAGAAACAGTAAATGTCTCAAATAAACAACCTAAACTTACACCTACAGCAACTAGAGAAAGAACATAAAACAAAACCCCAAAGTTAGCAGAAAAAAACCATAAAAGTCACAGAAGAAATAAATGAAATATAAATGAAGGAAACAATAGCAGACATCAATAAAGGTAAAAGTTGATTCTTTGAGAGAAGATACGCATAACTGATAAACCTTTAGCCAGACTCAATAAGAAGAAAAGGGAGAGGATTAAAATCAATAAAATTAGAAGTGAAAAAGGAGAAATCACAACTGACACTGCACAACGGATCATAGGAGGCTACTACAAGTGATTATATGCCAATAAAATGGACAACCTAAAAGAAATTGACAAATTCTTAGAAAGGTACAACCTTCCAAGACTGAACAAGGAAATAAAAATATAAACAAACAAATCACAAGTAATGACTTTGAAACTGTGATTAAAAAATCTTCCAACAAACAAAAGTGCAGGACCAGATGGCTTCACAGGCAAATTCCATCAAACATTTTGAGAAGAGCTAACACCTACCCTTCTCAAACTCTTCTAAAAATTTACAGAAGGAGGAACATTCCTAAACTCATTCTACAAGGCCACCATCACCCTGATACCAAAACCAGACAAAGGTATCACAGAAAAAGAAATTACAGAAAATAATCACTAATGAACACAGATGCAAAAATCCTCAACAAAATTCTAGCAAACAGAAACCAATAACATATTAAAATTATGATATACCATGATCAAGTGGGATTTGTCCCAGGTATGCAAAAACTCTTCAACATATGCAAAGCAATGTGACAAACTATATTAACAAATTAAAGAATAAAAAGCATATAATCATCTCTGCAGATGCAGAAAAAGCTTTTGATAAAATTCAATACTTATTTAGGATTTAAAAAAGAACTTTTCAGAAAGTAGGCATAAAGGGAACATACCTCAACATAATAAAGGCCATGTGACAAACCCAAAACTAACAACATTCTCAAAAAAACTGAAAGCATTTCCTATATGGTAAGGAAATAAACAAGGATGTACACTCTTGCCACTATTATTCAACATAGTTTTAGAAGTCTTAGCCATAGCAATCAGAATAACAAGACTAAAGAAGACATAAAACTGTCAGTGTTTGCAGGTGACAAGCTACCAGCCACAGAAAATCCTAAAGATGCTATAAGAAAACTACTACAGCTCAATGAATTTGGTAAAGTTGCAGGATACAAAATTAAAACACAAAAATCTCTGGCATTTCTATACAAGAACAAAAGATCAGAAAGAGAAATTAAGGAAACCATCACATTTACCATTGCAACAGAAGGAATCAAATATCTAGTAATAAACCTACCTACAGAGGCAAAAGACCTGTATTCTAAAAATTATAAAACACTAATGAAAGGAATCAAAGACGACACAGATAGAAATACATACCACGTTCCTGGCCTAGAAGAATCAATATTGTGAAAATGACTATACCACCCAAAGTGATCTATAGATTTAATGCAATCCCTATCAAACTACCAATGGCATTTTTCACATCAGAACAAACATTTTTTACAATTTGTATGGAAACATAGAAAACTCCGAATAGCCAAAGCAATCTTGAGTAAGAAAAAATAGAGCTGGACAAATCAGGCTCCCTGACTTCAGGCTATACTAGAATGCTACAGTTATCAAGACAGTATGGACAGAAATACAGATCAATGGAATTGGATAGGAAGTTCAGAGATAGCACCTATGGTCACCTAATCTATAACAAAGGAGGCAAGAATATACAATGGAAAACAGTTTCTTGAATCAGTTGTGCTGGGAAAACTGGACTGCTATATGCAAAATAATGAAATTAGAACACTAACACCATACACAAAAATAAACTCAAAATAGATTAAAGACCTAAATATAAGTCTGGACACTACAGTACTCTTAGATGAAAACATAGGAAAAGCACTCTTTGACATAAACCACAGCAAGATCTTTTTCAAAGTAATGAAAAATAAAAAGAAAAATAAACAAATGGGACTAATTAAACTTAAAAGCTTCAGCTCAGCAAAGGAAACCATAAACAAGATGAAAAGCAACCCTCAGAATGGAAGAAAACATTTGCAAATGAAGCAAGTGACAAAGAATTAATCTCCAAAGTATATAAACAGCTCATACAGCCCAATATCAAAACAAACAAGCCAATAAAACAAGGGCACAGCAGAAATCAACACAACACTGCAATTTCCCCCAATTAAAAAATAAATTTAAAAAAGAAAAAAGAAATGGGCAGAAGACCTAGACATTTCTCCAAAGAAGACATACAGATGGCCAAGAGGCACATGAAAAGATGCTCAACATCATTGATTATTAGAGAAAGGCAAATCAAAATGACCGTGAGGTATCATCTCACACCACTCAGAATGGCCATCATCAAAAAGATCTACAAACAATAAATGATGGAGAGGGTGTGGAGAAAAGGGAACCCTCTTATACTGTTGGTGGGAATCTAAACTGATACAGCCACTACGGAGAAGAGTATGGAGGTTCCTCGAAAAACTAAGACTACTGTTTGACCCAGCAATCCCACTACTAGGCATATACCCTGAAAAAAACCAGAAGGAAAAAGATACATGTATCCCAGTGTTCACTGCAGCAATATTTACAATAGCCAGGACATGAAAGCAACCTAAATGTCCATTAACAGGTGCCTGGATAAAGAAGATGCATAACATATATATATGTCATCAGTACAGATGTGATGGAACTAGAATTTGTTATACAAAGTGAAGTCAGTCAGAAGCAGAAAAATAAATATCCTACATTAACTCATGTATGTGGAATCTAAAAAAAGTGGTACAGATGAATCTATTTGTAGCGTGGGATTAGAGACACAGACATGGAGAACAGATGTGGGGTGGGAAGGGGGATGTGGGATGAATTGGGAGATTAGGGCTGACATATATACCCTACCATGTGCAAAGCTGATAGCTAATGGGAACCATCTGCACAGTACAGGGGGCTCAGTTCAATGCCTTGTGATGACCTGGGTTGGAACTGAGGGGAGGAGGCTCAAGGAGAGGGGATATACGTGTACATACGGCTGATTTACTTTGGGGGACAGCGGAAACTAACACAACATTATAAGGCAAGTATATGCCAATTTTTAAGAAAAGCATTTAACAAAAGAAGGCATGGATATCTTCAGGCAGCATCACTGAGATGCTTACTCTGATCAGCAAGATCACAAGGAAGTAAGAGGAGTCAAGGAATTTGGGGAACTTTTCGCGCAGACCACTGGCTGAGGTTTTAGGCCATTTTTCAGCATAACCAGGGACATGAGGGTATCCTAGCCGAACTGGACTTTAGAGACCATTTGTCCCCCATCATTTAAGGTGTGTCAGTATGAAAACAAAGACCCAGAGAAAGTAAATGACCCGTGCAAACTGCAAGCATTGTGTGGATTTGCAGCTTCACGTAGACTGGAGCTCCGCGCTCTTTCACCCTTTCTCCAATTACCAACTTTAGAAGTCACCTCTCTCTTCATTGTATTAGAGACCACAGTAAATCTTTACATTTGAGTGTTTCTTGTGTGCATTTTTTTTTGTTCTAGTTCAATCATGCGAATTACTGGAATGAGGAATTTTGAAAAGTCAAAAGTAAAAAGACAAAATTAAGCTCTGTGTGTGTGTGTGTGTATGTGTGCACACGCGCACACACAAACACTTCTATGTATCAGTCCTTCAACTGACTCGTGAAGTTAAACTTCTTGAAGAAAACTGTGTTCCTTCCAGTTTCAGTCTGCATGGTCTTACACATAAGTGTGAGCACATGTGTGTGTGTGAGAGCATGTGTGCTAAGAGGTAAATAAATAATCTATGGCCATACCACCCTGAAGGAAATCAACCCTTTGGAAGGATTTTCCAATCACTGGAAGGACTAACGCTGAAGCTGAAGCTCCAATCCTTTGGCCACCTGATTCAAAGAGCCTCCTCATTGGAAAAGACCCTGGTGCTAGGAAAGATTGAAGGCAGGACGAGAAGGGGGTGAGATGGTCGATGGCATCACTGATTCAATGGACATGAATTTGAGCAAACTCCAGGAGATGGTGAAGGACAGGGAAGCCTGGTGTATTACAGCCCATGGGGTCACAAAGAGTCATACACTACTGAGCAATTGAACAATAGCATACCACTCTGAATGCACCCGATCTCATCTGAGAGGTAAATAAATGGAAATTAGGGAAGGAGATTGTGTTTGCTTTTCACTCATAAACTGGTGTTTTTCTTTACACCTTGACAACACACAAGAAATAAACAACCTTAAAGTTGCATGGCATTTTCTATTAAGGTTTTCTATCTTACTTTGATTTTTCCATTTCAGTGCTTCATTTTTTACCTCCAAGTAATTGTGCTAACCTGATGAACATGCATCTACCAATCCCCAAATGCCTTACAAGAGAGAAGCATAGTAGAGGCCACATTAATTCTAAAGGACACTGATTTCTTTCTTGTATTCTGTTAATAAATCATTGAAAATGCAACATTTTCCTGGGGAATGTTCTTAAAACCAGGTCACCATTCATGGCTTTAAAACTAGCTTCCAACATTCTGCAAATGGGGAAAACACTTAATATGAATCAAAAGTGAATTGATTTGCATAATGAACTTTTCTGCTCATCTATGGGCAAGCTAAGGGAATTCTCTGAAAGTTGTAAAATTATGTTTCTGCTTTGTTTCAATGCACCTGAAAAGTACAAAGTAATAAATCTCATTTGGTGAAAATGATACTAGCTCTTCAACCCTGTTTAAGATCCATACATCTCTGGATAAAATGATTCTGTCAAACCTGGCTATCTTATTGCCAAAACTGACATAGGTGAAAGTAAGGGTAGTGACAAAATGTGACTTTTATCCAGAGAACAATGAAGAGCTCTTGTGGCAGAGTTTTGAGCTGAGCAGCAACATGACCTAACAACATATTTGAGAAGGACCCGTCTGTCTGGGAACAGAGCGTGGAGGATGAATGCAGATGCAGAGAATCCATTTGGGATGCTGCTGGGACAAGGCAGGAGAAAATGCCAGGTAGCAGGACAAAGACAAGAACTGATACACTGATACTAGAGCAGTAGCCATTCCCTTCCCCAGGGGACCTTCTCAATCAGACATCAAACCTGGGTCTCCTGCATTGCAGGCAGATTCTTTACAGTCTAAGCCACCCGGGAAGCCTCAATTTAGGATTATAACTATACAGAAATTATGGATTATAGGAAGAACCTTTAATTATCATTTATATATTTGTGGGTTTAATTGTCAAGTAAGCCCAAATATATTTATATATGTTGGCCTTCCAATAACATACCTTTTTCTGAAATACCTTAGAGCTTTAAAGAAAAAAAAAAGTCATTGCTTTAAGGCAAACCAATCTTTCACCAACTAGTAGAGTTGATATTTTTTCTTAATGTAATTATAGCCTGTAAGGTAGCTATGAAACTGTTTTATTTCAATACTTTGTTCTGTCCAAGAGAATAACATTTCATGACATTTTTCTGCCCACCACAAAAATCCATCACACGCAAAAGTAATATGCAATTGGGAATATAAGGTTACCATTAGTCTAAAGGCCTGCTTTAAAAAAGATGCTGCTAATCTATGCTAAATATTGGTAAGTGAAATAAGTCAGGCAAATTGAAGTATATGTTATTCCATTTCTATAGAATTCTAGAATGTCAAGCTAATCTATGGAGAAATAAAGCAGATGAGCAGTTGCCTGGGGTAGAGGTGGGTGTTTGGGGGAAGGAGCATGACATTTGGGGGAATGACATATAGATTCATTTAGCAGATTGTGGTAATGGTCTTATCAGTGTATACATATGACAACAAGTTTAAGTTTTACAATCTAAATATGAGTTCACTACTTGTCAATTTGGACTTCCCTGGTGGCTTAGAGGGTAAAGCATCTGCCTGCAATGTGAGAGACCCGAGTTTGATCTCTGGGTTGGGACGATCCCCTGGAGAAGGAAATGGCAACCCAATCTAGAATTCATGCCTGGAAAATCCCATGGATGGAGGAGCCTGGTAGGCTATAATCCATGGGGTTGCAAAGAGTTGGACATGACTGAGAAACTTCACTTTCACATGTTAATTATATCTTAAAGATGTTAAGACTACATTTAGTTAGATATGCAAGATTTCTACTAACCAAAGGTATAGAAGTGTGTTTATTTCACTGAAAGTCAAGCACATTGAAAGGTCCACAGATTTCTAAAACTATCATCTTTATCCTGTTTGGTATGTTCTGTGCTTGTCCATGAATTTTGTGTTAGCTTTTATGAAAACTTTTAGAGAACAGTCCCATGAAAATTAGCACACAATGAGTAACAAACTTCTTTTAAATGAAAATGTTAAGATTAATAAAATCATACCATTTTAGAGAAATATGTGTTTCTTATACCACAGTTTTCTGCACTATTAAAATCATAAAAGTATTCTAAAGTGCTGAGACTCATCAAACAAATTAAAACCCAAATTCTGTCATTGGGAGATAATCTTTATAAATATCAGGTGAATGTCATTCCAGGTGTGTGTGTGTGCATGTGTGCGTGTGTGTGTGTGTACACAAATGTGGATGGAAGATGAAGAAAGCATTTGAAAAGATTGAACCTTGTTTGAATGTTCAAAAGATTGAACAATATTCTCAGTGTTGAACACTGATAAGTCTTTTCAGTCTATCAGCACTCCCAATCTTTCTTTTTGGTTATTTTCCCCCTTAGCATTTCCTTATCCTTCCATGCTTTAATACCCATGACAACAAAGCACTTATGGAATTATTAATGATGAGAGTGAAATGTAGTCATATAATATGTGCCGTTCTTTGGCAGATACTTGTCAAGTCAGCTCTATAATCAAGGAATCTACTGCTTTCTTTCCCTTTAGAGAAATTTTGGTCAAGAGATAAGAGGCGCGAGCCTTCCCGCAGAGAGAGTTAAAACGGTACTATGTCAAATTCAGCCACGTAATTCAGGAAAGTTGTCAGAAGGAACCATAAGATTCTCTTTATATAAGAGACTCATACTATAAATATGAGTTTGAGATATTTTCCCACTAATTATTAGTATCTGTAAAAATTCATACAAATACTTGATCTTCATACATTATTTCCTTTCTAGAAGCCTGCTGGTCATTTAGCATCCTACTTCATCCCCTGGTAAAGAAAAGAGATGAAGAAATGTCTGCATCTAAATCAACACTGCCACAGCGGAGTGATGATATGTTAAGGTGCTATTTTCTTGGGTTGGAAAGATCCCCTGGAGAGGGAAAGGCTACCCATTCCAGCATTCTGGCCTGGAGAATTCCAGGGATTATACAGTTCATGGGGTTGCAAAGAGTTGGACATGACTTTCACTACCACTAATAGAACCAAAATTAACAAAAATGTGAAATGAAAATATGTGTCTAAAATATGTTTCAGACCAAAAATGAAGCTGTCCAAGCATTTTATTATCAGGAAACATCCTTGATCTTTAATCACACATGAACATTTCTGCCCAAATCTGAAGAAGTAGTTTTGAATTATCTCTGCATGAAGACAACACAAGACAAAGTTTTCTCTAACCATCTATTTTGTTCCCTTTTTTTTTTTGTAAAATATGTATCAGGATCCAAAACTTTAGACAACAAACCTACTGCTATCATAAATATCATTTCTACTTTATCTATCATCAAGCAGTTTATTCAACTGTTTAAAAGTTTGGTTTCTTAAAATTCTAATTCTAGGAACAGTCCTTTGGGAAACCCTTGTGTGAATCACAAGATGCTTGCTCCTTAGAAGGAAAGTTATGACCAACATAGACAGCATATTAAAGAGCAGAGACATTACTTTGCCAACAAAGGTCTGTCTGGTCAAGGCTATGGTTTTTCCAGTGGTCATGTATGGATATGAGAGTTGGACTATAAAGAAAACTGAGTGCCGAAGAATTGATGCTTTTGAACTGTGGTGTTGGAGAAGACTCTTGAGAGTCCCTTGGACTACAAGGAGATCCAACCATTCCATCCTAAAGGAGATCAGTCCCGGGTGTTCATTGGGAGGACTGATGTTGAAGCTGAAACTCCAATACTTTGACCACCTGATGCAAACAGCTGACTCATTGGAAAGAAGCCTGATGCTAGGAAAGATTGAGGGCAGGAGGAGAAGGGGACGACAGAGGATGAGACGGTCGGATGGCATCACCGACTCAACGGACATGAGTTTGGGTAGGCTCTGGGAGTTGGTGATGGACAGGGAGGCCTGGCGTGCTGCAGCTCAAGGGGTCGCAAAGAGTGAGACACGACTGAGTGACTGACCTGAACTGTGTGAATCAAGTGACCTTCATGGTGACGAGACCACTGCCTGCAGCCCACACTGTGCCGGCCTGGCCATTTATTTTTATTAAAGACATTTAAGAGTAATGCCCTATGATGTGAAGGCAAAAAAGAGGTAGGTTTAAGGAACATGATTTTTAGGTAAATTTTATTGATAGCTCAATTTGTGGTCTTTTGAAAAATTCACTGTTTCAATTATAATCATCACGAAGGGCTACCTAAGGCTATTCCCCTGACACAGATGCTCCTCTGTGCTCCAAAGGGGGATGCAGAATTTCAGCTCAAGTTTTCATACTACACAGTTTATTTTATGTAACCTCTAGAAACATACAACCTTCCTGAATCAGGAAGAAATAAGACAGCAGAACAGACCAATCACTAGCAGTGAGATTGAATTTGTAATAAAAAAAATCCCAAGCAAACAAAAGTCCAGGACCAGACAGCTTCACAAGGAAATTCTACCAAATACATAAAGAACACCTATCCTTCCCAAAGTGTTCAAAAAAACTGAAAAGGAGGAAACACTCCCAAATTCCTTCTATGAAGCCATCATTACCCTGATACCAAACCAGGTAAAGATATTGCAACAACAACAAAAAGAAAAATCATAGGACAGTATCTCTGGTGAATATACATACAAACTACTTTCAACAAACCAAGCTCTGTTCAGAAACCTAATAATAATTCACAATACACTAAATTTTAAGTATATTTCTGTTGTCATTATAAGTATTTATTAGCAACAAAGCATCTGCCTACAATGTGGGAGACCCAAGTTCGATCCCTGGGTTGGGAAGATCCCCTGGAGAAGGAAATGGCAACCCACTCCAGTACTCTTGCCTGGAGAATCCCACGGATGGAGGAGCCTGGTGGGCTACAGTCCATGGAGTCGCAAAGAGTCGGACACGACTGAGCAACTTCACTTTCTACTTCCAAGGAGGTTTCAGTCTGGTCAATTTAATTTTTTCCAGGAAATCTGTAAGTGCTCCATTAAGCTGAAAGATAGGGGTCATTGAGATGAAGGTAACACAGGGAGGAAATGGGTGCATAACAGTGAGAGCGGTTATTCATCACCCGGTGATCTAACATTAAAAACGTACTTTCTATGGCTTTTTGGACCTCAACTCACTGCAGGAGGGGAACTCTGTGTTAAAAATGCAGGATGTGCGTTCTGCGTGAACACTCGGGTTGTGTGCCTCGTGACCAGTCCTGTCCGACTCCTTGTGACACTACGCCCTGTAGCCCTCCAGGCTCCTCTGTCCACGGGATTCCCCGGGCAAGAATACTGGGGTCGGTTGCCATGCCCTCCTCCAGGGGATCTTCCCGACCCAGGAATGGAACCCGGGTCTAGCACATTGCAGACAGATTCTCCACCATCTGAGCCAGCAGGGAAGTGGGACACTCAGATGACCCTTGTGGAAAACTAAGCAGCCTGGGTTATGTCAGCTCACTTTAAGCTATCCTGAAAATTCTCCTTTGAAGTGTTAAGTTTTCCACTGTTTCCATCATAAGGAATATTACTATCTAATAATTTAGTCATCATAAATAGACTTTGCACCCTTACATAAAATTAAAGTAGTCCAATTGAAAATGTTTTCATTTCAATATTATTTTGTCTCCTGTATACTCAGCACTTTGTGGGCAAAAAATGCCATGATTTTTGGTCTGTGTTTCCACTAAATATTAAGTGTCAGATGGACTAATGCTATCCTTTCCTATAGAGGTATCATTTTTCAATAAGACTTCTTATAAACTATTACATTTGTTATTTAATTGAAAATTGACAGTTAGGAAAAAAGAATTCTTTACAAATCTAAAACTCACTTAAACAAATGTAATTTAAAGTAAGCTGACATATACAGGCATATTTGGCCACCTGTTTGTATACACAGGTATTCCTTTGGCAAAACTAAACGACCCAAATTATCCACATTTCTGATATTTAATTTAGTATGAAAAAGGCCATATGATACATTAAAAATATAACTTATATAGGGATTTTTTTTAGAAACTGTATTTATGTAATAACTTACACTCAATAATTTGCATTAAAATTCTTTAAACATCCTTTTTTTTTTACTTGTAATATTTGTGTGGCAGGATTTCACATTGAGGATAAAATATGTTCTTAATAAATTCCTTAAAGAAATAAAATTTATTTATCTCACCTTTTATTCTACTATCAGGGCATATAGTTGAACTCGCTATCACTTTTCAAATTGTATAAATGCCTAAGTATCTACATTTAACTTTTTTTTTTTACTTGCAATGCTCTTACAACTCTTGAATTTTTAAGCTATCATGCTCTTATAGCCATTCCCAGATACTACTGCTTAATTTGAGATACAAAGTAACCAAATAATAATAGCATGTTTACTTACAGTGGAGAAGGTAACGGTAACCCACTCCAGGATTCTTGCCTGGGAAATCCCATGGACAGAGGAACCTAGCAGGCTACAGTCCATGGGGTTGCAAAGGAGTCAGACACAGCTGAGCCACTAAACAACAAAATGAACTTAAAAACGATCAGGCTATACATCTACATTTCCCTGTCTTGAAAGACACGTGTAATTAATGATTACTTACTAAATAGCACAAGAGACAGAGGCGAAGTCTGAGATATTGAAACATGACACACCGGAACGTCCAAATTTGGGCACAAATTCTTGATACTTATATTAGCCAAACTCCCTCATGTTCTATGGGAATTTACCACCAAAGATGAAGAGAAACTCCAGTCTAGTTTGCAAGTTACAAATTAATCAGTGGGTATATTTTAAAGGCAATGAATTAAAAAGTCAAAGTTGGGAGTTACAGTTGTCCGGCAAGTTTCTGTGAATAAATTCCATTTTCTGTTGGTAACAGAAAATAAGGATCTGATATTACTCTAATTTCTTAAGCCTCTGTTTTCCTTGAAATGTTTCGTTTTTTAATTTCCAGCAGAAGTTGAAGCTTCCCATCCTCCCACCCAAGTTCATGATAGGAAGGAGCAACAAAAACACATTTCTCTCCCTGTGCATGATCTAATCACAGCTTCCTGGTCTCAAAATAACTCACCTCTCACTTTTATCTCAGGAAGATTGTCAGGGATGTCATGCCATTACTTTTGCTTTTTCAGTAGGTTGGAAAAGAGCACACGTTATAAACACTGAAAAACATCTCATGTGTTTGTTCTTGTCTTTTATTATTATTTAATGAATACAGGAGAGCCAGCCTTAATGCCCGGTTAGGAAAGGTGATTTAGGTTCCTCCTGACTCTCTCTTTTAGAGTACAACTTTGAGCCCTGAGTCACTGTGTAAGAAATCTGGTGACCTTGAAACGATCTTGTTGGAGAGATCCCAAGACCAACACAAATACAGATGCCCCCACAGCCCAGTTGCGTCTTAGAGCATCAGTACTGAACCAGACACTGACACGTGAGTGAGTGAGTTGTAAGATTCCACTCTTCAGTCTTCACACCTTATGAAGGAGCTTCACACATCAAGGAACACAGACAATTCCCACTCTGTGCCCTTCTGGAATTCCTAACCAACGGAATCTGAGTAGGTTGCTGTTGGATGGCACTAATTTGAGAGTAATTGTTTCCTAGCCACCGGAACATAATGGACTAGGTTGAACCATAATACCACGCAAGTCTGGCATGCTGCAGTCAGTGAGGTCACAAAGAGTCGGACACGGCTGAGTGACTGAACTGAACTGACCATGTTTTAGTGAGAGTGAGATTCATTGGGATGTTAGCTAATATTACTGCAGTAATCATTTCACAATGCATACATGCATCAAATCATCACATTGTACACATTTCATTGTGTTTAATTGACACCATTGTTTAAATTGATACAATGTTTCATGTCAATTATGCATCAATAAAGGTTGAAAATGAAATAAAAATAAATGAATAAATAAGTCCACCATCTCTAAATGGGGGAGGATTGTCACGGGGTAGCAGTATCCTATATGTATGTGTGTTGTTGCTTGATATCTTAGGGGAACTTGTAGTCCCTTATTTAAATGCAGTATTTACGTGCTCAGTCACTTTTTGAGCTTTTGTACCCCAAATTTGTTCATGTCCTCATACGAAATACTTTAGTATTAATCGGAAGTTTCCATTGCTTAGATAAGTGCTTCCTTGCAGTAGGAAAAAAAAAAGCATAAATTTTGGAAATCATCTATGACAGTTCTTTTTTGCTACTGAGACGTATAAAAATGATACGGCAGTATAAAATAAAACGTTCGCAACTCGTACTAATTTATTTTTCAAGAAGTATGAACTTTGTTAATATTCTCTGAGTAAAAATATCTTTGCTGTAAACAACAGATGCTTGAATTCCTGTGTGCAGACTCAAACCACAGGTAGGAACACTCATTTGAGTTGAATTCTTAGCACAAGTGATGACAAATGTGAAATATATTTGCATATTTTATTATATAATACTCTTTTCTAAACTGATTTAAAGGAATTTTCTCTTCCATTTGTTTCAAACTTAAAGTCACAAAATATCTGAAAATTCATTTAAACTGTCAATTGTCTTTATTGTTAGATATTTATTGCTATCTTTAATGAAATATCAAAATGGATGAATTTGAGTTTTATCCACTCTTTTTTCTGTGTACTGTTGTTTATAACTTATTCTGCAGTTTCTGCCTGCCCCCCGCCCCCCGCCACAACCCCACAATGGGTTTAGGAAGTAGCAAAAAGTGGCCAAAGGTCTTGGGTACTGACAAAGCATATAACCAGTCTTGTAATTAAGGACTATTTCTTACACAAAATTTATTACACGTAAGAAACCTAAAGTAGCCTTTGCATAAAAATAATTTTGTCTATTTGGTAATATTTTCCTGATGAAGAGTTTTATCTTAATTAGAAGATAGAAAAAGTGCATTTGTCTCAAATTATTTGCCTCTAAACTGCATTGCAACACCAAGATTGCCATTCTTCTAAGATTATTCTTCTTTACTTCAACACGTACATTTAATAAAAATAAGTATTTCAGCTTCCTCCAAACTGTCTTTAAAGCTTATTACATCTCAAATATTCTCATTTTTTCAAGTTTTGACATATTGTTGTTAGCACCATGTGATAGCCAACTGAGCTAACCAGCCACTTTATGTGTTGAATCTTGTGGAGGAAACTGAGCTACAGCATCTGCAGGGAATAAAACACTACACTATAAATGGATGCTAGCCATTTATGGAAGTTGAGTTTAGTTGTTTGTTCCTACACTTTTGCCAAGTACCTTTCCACATTATTCTTTTTGAATACTGTATCCAGCACCCTGGTAAAAGTTCCCCACAACACTTTCAAACCAGTGCACCTTTATTAATGAATGTTCTACAGGAAGCAAGAAAGACTTGGGCAGCGTTGGTCCGAGACTAGGTCTGCGCACTGATAATAAGGCACCACAGGGCCCTTGCTTCACAGCCCCCATGTCACCGCCTGTCTTGGGACATGGCAGAGTGGTACAGAAGCATCTTTCCGAGCAGCTGCCTGGTCCCTCTCATCCTACTGGCTGACAGCTGGTACCGAGGGAACTCTGACAAGCCCCCTGACAACCTCTCCTTAAATACCTACTCTCCATTCTTGGGCACGAATGGAAACTTTCAGTAGGATCATCTGAAAAATCTTTAATCAAGCAGCATATACATTCTAACTAGACAACATATATCTATAATGTATATATTTGGGGATGGGCACCTTTTGGAGATTTCCCTTTATATGAACACAACTAACAAGCTACCACCCTAATTAAAGCATGTGTGTGTGTATATATATAAAAGATTATCCAATTATCACACTAGGAAAGACAGCAAAGCATAATATAAACTAATGAATAAATACACAAATTTACAACAAGGAAGCAAATGTTCAAATGAACAATGAATGGATAGTTCATTGTAAAAAGCACTATCACTTATTACATGAAATACTTAGTCAAGTTCTAACTCTTATTTCTTGGCATGCTGTTTGGACAAGTGACAATCTTGCTGACTCTGGACTTTTCATAAGAAAAGGAAAGATAAAAAAGAACCATATCCATATGTCTGTTATAAATATTAAATGAGAACATCCACAGTAAAAGACATCACACTGAATCTCTAGCATAAATAAATTATATAATTGGTTCCCCATGACACTGTACCAATAAGTCTCTAAGATCTTGAGCTACCAGGGGTCCAAGACTTAGGTTCGCTCCAAAAATTAGGAGGTCACTTTTCTATCTTTAGCCTGCTAGTGCTCAAAGCAAGAGATCATTTTTAGGTTTTCAAATGAAGTGCCATGAATACCTGGGTTGAAGTCTTGCCAAAACTAAGCATCTGCTATATAAATCTGCAGAGGTTATACTTGACTGCAATAAACTCAAATGATGCACCCTTTCAGATATCAGGAGATGGAGGATACAACTTAAGCCTGACATCTCAAGTATCTCTAGTTCTTCCCAAAAGGTAAGAAGGCAGGTTGGTATTTATCTCAGTGAGAACAAACTATTGTGCGTGAATGCATGCCTACTCATGTCCAACTCTGTGTGACCTCATGGACTGTAGCCCACCAGGCTCCTCTGTTCATGGGCTTTCCCAAGCAAGAATACTGGAGTGGGTTACCATTTCCTTCTCCAGGGGATCTTCCCCACCCAGGATCAAACCCAAGTCTCCTGCATCTCCTGCATTGGCAAGTGGATTCTTTACCACTGTGCCACTGGGGAAGCCCACATTGAGTCCTACCAAACGAATGAAAACCCCCAAAGGGCATTTGCTAGATATGCTATGATCCCAACCACTTCTTCCCGAGAATTCATTAAATTTAGCTCATGGGTATGAGTGCGTGTGCGCACGTGCACAAACTTCCTTTTGTAAGCCATAAAACCTCAGCCAAACTTCCATGTTCCATACTCTGCCGTGTGCACCAGTTTATTACATTGTTTACAGTGTATAACAAAATGAGAATCACTATACCCGTGTATTGACTTTTGTATGCATACTGTATTTATAAAACCATAAATGTGGATGCTTTTATTTGATAATCTACTAATAAGAGATGACTAGAAGCAACTATATACCAATAAAATGGACAACCTGCCCCAAATGGACAAATTCTTAGGACAGCACAATCTCATAATATTGAACCAGGAAGAAATAGAAAATATAAACAGACCAATCACACATAATGAAGTTGAAAACTGTGGTTTAAAATCTTCCAGCAACAAAAGTCCAAGACTAGATTGCTTCATGGGTGAATTAAATAAAAAATTTAGAGAGCAGTTAATACCCATCCTTCTCAAACTCTTTCAAAAAATTGCAGAGGGAGGAACACTCCCAAGGTCATGCTAAAGGTCACCATCACCCTGATACAAAAACCAAAGACATGTTCTCCAAAAAATTACAGAAAATTACAGACCAGTATCACTGATGAACATAGACACTAAAATCCTCCACAAAATGCTAGCAAGCAGAATCCAACAACAGATTCAAAGGATCATACATCATGATCAAGTAGGATTTATCCCAAGGATGCAGGGATTCTTCAGTATATGCAAATCAATGTGATATACCATACTAACAAATTAAAGTATAAAAACCACATGATCATCTCAATAAATGCAGAGAAAGCTTTTGACAAAATTTGAAACCCACTTATGATAAAAACTCTCCAGAAAGTGGGCATAGAGGGAACCTACCCCAACATATTAAAGGCCATATATAAAAAACCCTACAACAAACATCATTCTTTTTTTTTTTTTTTTTTTTAAAGCCTGCAGCAACCAGTATTCCCAGGCGGTTACCCATCCAAGTACTAACCAGGCCTGACCCTGCTTTGCTTCTGAGATCAGGCACATTCAGGGTAGCATGGCTGTAGACTTGAACATCATTCACAATGGTGAAAAACTGAAAGCATTTTCTCTAAGATCCGGAAGAACACAGAATGTCCACTCTTGGCACTATGATTCAGTATAGTTTTGGAAGTCCTAGCCACAGCAACCAGAGAAGAAAAAGAAATTAAAAAAAACAAATACAAACAGGAAAAGAATAAAAACTGTTACTGTTTGCAAATGGCATGATACTATATACACTGTTTTCCAGTTGCCGAGTCCTGTCCAACACTTTGTGACCCCATGGACTACAGCATCCCAGGCTTCCCTGTCCTTCACTATTTCCCAGAGTTTGCTCAAATTCATACCATAGTAAGAAAATCCTAAAGAGACCTCCAGAATACTACTGATGCTAATCCATGAGTTTGGCAAAGTTGCAGGATACAAAATTGCATAAATATCTCTGGCACTCCTATATACTAACAACAAAATATCAGAAGGAGAAATTAAGGAAACAATCCCATTTACCATTGCAACCAAGAAAATACACAACCTAGGAATAAACCTACCTAACGAGGCAAAAGATATGTACTCAGAAAACTACAAGATATTAATGAAAGAAATCAAAGATGACACAAACAGATGAAGAGATTTACCATGTTCAAATCAATATTATAAAAATGAATGCACCACTGAAAGCAATCTACAGATTCAAAGAAATCCCTATCAAATTACTAATGGCAGTTTACCTTCTTCTGCAATTTTCTGGAAGAGTTTGAGTAAGGTAGGTGTTAGCTCTTCTCTAAATTTTTGGTAGAATTCAGCTGTGAAGCCATCTGGTCCTGGGCTTTTGTTTGCTGGAAGATTTTTGATTACAGTTTCGATTTCCTTGCCTGTGATGGGTCTGTTAAGATCTTCTATTTCTTCCTGGTTCAGTTTTGGAAAGTTATACTTTTCTAAGAATTTGTCCATTTCATCCAAGTTGTCCATTTTATTGGCATAGAGCTGCTGGTAGTAGTCTCTTATGATCCTTTGTATTTCAGTGTTGTCTGTTGTGATCTCTCCATTTTCATTTCTAATTTTGTTAATTTGGTTCTTCTCTCTTTGTTTCTTAATGAGTCTTGCTAATGGTTTGTCAATTTTATTTTTTCAAAAAACCAGCTTTTAGCTTTGTTGATTTTTGCTATGGTCTCTTTAGTTTCTATTGCATTTATTTCTGCCTTAATTTTTAAGATTTCTTTCCTTCTGCTAACTCTGGGGTTCTTCATTTCTTCCTTCTCTAATTGCTTTAGGTGTAGAGTTAGGTTATTTATTTGGCTTTTTTCTTGTTTCTTGATGTAAGCCTGTAATGCTATGAACCTTCCCCTTAGCACTGCTTTTACAGTGTCCCATAGGTTTTGGGTTGTTGTGTTTTCATTTTCATTCATTTCTATACATATTTTGATTTCTTTTTTGATTTCTTCTATGATTTGTTGGTTATTCAGAAGCGTGTTCTTTAGCCTCCAGGTGTTTGAATTTTTAACAATTTTTTTCCTGTAATTGAGATCTAATCTTACTGCACTGTGGTCAGAAAAGATGACTGGAATGATTTCAATTTTTTTGAATTTTCCAAGACTAGATTTATGGCCCAGGATGTGATCTATTCTGGAGAAGGTTCCGTGTGCACTTGAGAAAAAGGTGAAGTTGCTTGTTTTGGGGTGAAATGTCCTATAGATATCAATTAGGTCTAGCTGGTCCATTGTGTCATTTAAAGTTTGTGTTTCCTTGTTAATTTTCTGTTTAGTTGATCTATCCATAGTTGTGAGTGGGGTATTAAAGTCTCCCACTATTATTGTGTTACTATTAATTTCCTCTTTCATACTCGTTAGTGTTTGCCGTACATATTGCGGTGCTCCTATGTTGGGTGCATATATATTTATAATTGTTATATCTTCTTCTTGGATTGGTGGGAATGCAAACTAGTACAGCCACTATGGAAAACAGTGTGGAGATTCCTTAAAAAACTGGAAATAGAACTGCCATATGACCCAGCAATACCACTTCTGGGCATACACACTGAGGAAACCAGATCTGAAAGAGACACCTGCACCCCAATGTTCATCGCAGCACTGTTTATAATAGCCAGGACATGGAAGCAACCTAGATGCCCATCCGCAGATGAATGGATAAGGAAGCTGTGGTACATATACACCATGGAATTTTACTCAGCCGTCAAAAAGAATTCATTTGAACCAGTCCTAATGAGATGGATGAAACTGGAGCCCCTTATACAGAGTGAAGTAAGCCAGAAAGATAAAGAACATTACAGCATACTAACACATATATATGGAATTTAGAAAGATGGTAACGATAACCCTATATGCAAAATGGAAAAAGAGACACAGAAATACAGAACAGACTTTTGAACTCTGTGGGAGAAGGTGAGGGTGGGATGTTTCAAAAGAACAGCATGTATACTATCTATGGTGAAACAGATCACCAGCCCAGGTGGGATGCATGAGACAAGTGCTCCGGCCTGGTGCACTGGGAAGACCCAGAGGAATCGGGTGGAGAGGGAGATGGGAGGGGGGATTGGGATGGGGAATAAGTGTAAATCTATGGCTGATTCATATCAATGTATGACAAAACCCACTGAAATGTTGTGAAGTAATTAGCCTCCAACTAATAAAAAAATTAAAAAAAAATTACTAATGGCATTTTTCATAGACTTAGAACAACAAAATTTTACAATTTGTATGGAAAACACAAAAGATTCCAAATAGCCAGAGCAATCTTAAAGAAAACCAGGGCTGGACAAATCAAGTTCCCTGACTTCATACTATCCTACAAAGCTGCAGTAATCAAGATAGTGTGGCACTGGCACAAAAACAGAAATATAGATCAATGGAAGAAGATAGAAAGTCCAGAGATAAACTCATACACCTATGGCCACCTAATCTATGACAAAGGAAGCAAGAATATACAATGGAGAAAAGACAGCCCTTGAATCAGTGTTGCTGGGAAAACTGGACAGCTACATGTACAAGAATGAAACTGGAACACTCCCTAATACCACACACACAGATAAACTCAAAACAGATTAAAGACCTAAACATAAGGCCAGACACTATAAAACTCTTAGAGGAAAACATAGGCAGAACACTGTTTGACATAAATCACAGTAAGATCTTTTTTGATCCACCTCCTAGAGTACTGAAAATAAAAACAAAAACTAAAGGGACCCAATTAAACTCAAAAACTTTTGTATGGCAAAGGAAATCATAAACAAAATGAAAATACGAATGGGAGAAAATATTTGCAAATGAAGCAACTGACAAGAGATTAATGTCCAAAATATACAAACAGCTCATGTAGCTCAAGAGCAAAAAAAACAAAAAACACAATTATAAAATGGTCAGAATACCTAAAGACTTTTCTCCAAAGAAGACAATTAGTCTTTGACTAATTGTCAAAGAAATGCAAATCAGAAGTACAATGAGGTATCACCTGATGTCAGTCAAAATGGCCATCATTGAGAAGTCTATAGACAATAAATGCTAGAAAGGGTATATAGAAAAGGGAGCTCTCTTAACCCTGTCAGTGGGAATGTAAATTGATAAAGCAAATATGGAGAAAAGTATGGAGGTTCCGTAAACTAAAAACAGAACCATCATATGACCCAGCAATTCCACTCCTGGGTATATACCCAGAGAAAACCATAATTCAAAAAGATGCATGCATCCCAATGTTTACGGAAACACTATTTACAATAGCCAGGACATGGAAGAAATGTCCATCGACAGAGGGATGGGTAAAGAAGATGTGGTACATATACACAATAGAGTATTTCTCAACCATAAAAAGGGGTGAAATTGTGCCACTTAATAGACATGTGGATGGGCCTAGAGACAGTCATACAGAGTGAAATCAGAAAGAGAAAACCAAATACTGTATATTAATGCATAAGTGTGGAGTCTAGAAAAATGGTACAGATGAACCTATTTGCAAAGAAGAAGTAGAGCCAGACACATAGAGGACAAACGTATGAATGCCAAGGGGGAAAGAGAGGGTGGGATAAACTGGGAGATTGGGGTTGACATATATACACTACTGTGTACATAGTAACGAGAACCTACTGGACAGCACAGGGAACTCTGCTTGATGCCCTGTGGTAAACCAAATGGGAGGGAAATTAACCAAAGGTGGGGGGAGGACATATGTATATGTATAGCTGATTCTCTTTGCTCTATAGTAGAAACTAACAAACACTGCAAATCAACTATATTCCAACAAAAATTTTTAAAAAAGAAAAGAAGTGCTGAGCATGACAGGCCCATCCAGGCTCCACTCAACAGGGCTTACTTCGTTTTGTTGCATAAAATACAGTCTTAGAATCAGCAGCAACAGTAGGACCTGGCAGCATTTTAGAACTGCAATTCCACTGCAGATACACTGAATCAAAATCTACACTCTAATAAAATCACCAGGAGATTCAGCTATTTAGGAAGCATGGCTCTAGAACTTGCCATGGTTTCATCAGGTCCTCCTTGTTTGTGTGATTATATGAATGCAAGTGTCCTCAGACTTATGGTTAGACAGAGAGACGCTAGAGAATTGTCAAGAGATTGCATTTAGATTGGTTTCTGATGACCATCACTGTGTGTGTGCAGGAGTGTATGCGCGTATTGACCCAGTCATTAAAAATTGAGCATTGTCTACAAGAACTGAAAAATAACAATGCCACCTAATAAAAATTTTAGCTGGCCATCTTATCACCCACATATTAATATAACAGCACATAAACCATTTTGAAAAAGTAAAAAAATTGACAGATTAAGAAATTCACCCAAGTAAGAGATAAGGAAAAGAAATAGTGAATATTTATCCTATAAAACCATAGGACCAAGAGTAACATAGATGGGGGATTATGTTTATAGAATCAAGTGGAAGTGGTATAAATTTTGACAATATGGCAGTTAGACAACTTCATCTTATGTAGCTGGGATTTAAGGTACATTACTTAGATGTAGAAAATAATAGAGTCATAAGAACATGAAACAGTAAAAATTAAACATTAAGAAATACATAATGTGTGTGTGTGAAATCACTTCGGTCATGTCTGAATCTTTGTGACCCTATGGACTGGTGCCCTCCAGGCTCCTCTGTCCATGGGATTCTCCAGGCAAGAATACTGGAGTGGGTTGCCAGGCTCTCCTCCAGGGGATCTTCCCAACCCAGGGATTGAACCCACATCTCTGATGTCTCCTGCATTGGCAGGCAGGGTTCTTTACACTAGCACCACATAGGAAGCCCCAAGAAATATATTATGATCAATCAAAATGAATGGAAAAGAGAATGGATAAAAGAATGGGAAGGAAAAAGAAATACCTAATTTTATTACTCATAGAAGGAAATTAACAGATACTATTTAAAACAGAGGATTAAGAGCATTACATAAAGTAATACTTATAAATAAATAGAAAACAAATGCAAACCTTCAAAACACACAATCAAAATAATAAAAACAAACCAAAAACTTTAAACCCATAAAAATATTTTAAAGCATAATATATTATAAAATATAATCCCAAGAGTACCTGTTATATCAACAAATGTCTAACATATTAAAAGAAAAATACTTTCAAATAAAAAAATATTGAACTCCAAGGACTGATTTTGAAAGTCAAAATGAATATTCCAAAGAATAAAGCTGAAAGAAAAAGATATAAAGATTCATAATTGTTGATAGTTTGTTAAAAATCTCTAGTCTTGGAATTTGTTAAGCTAACATCTTCTGTTAGTACCAGAAGTAAAAGTTTTTTAAGCGGCCAGAAAAATCCTGAATTACTTACATACAGATAGAAATACACATACATGTGTGTGTAATAAAACACTATTCTAGAAGATTTATAGAAGCTAACATTCAGTGGTGTTATTCAGAATGATTTTTATTTATATAATTTGTTTTTCTGAAGTTACATTTTGTAATCAGGAAAAAATGTAACTAAGCAAAAAATAAAACACTTTATCTTCTGAAACATACTTGATATACACTTATTAATATCCATAGCTAAAATATGAGAAAGCTCATTCTGTATTTTATTTGGTAAATGGTTATAATATAAAACTCATAAAAAGACAAAAACTGATTTTCATTACTTATAACTGAATAAGGAAACTTTCAAAAATTTAATTTTTAAAATGAAAAGTAAGCTACATGTAACATTTTTATAAGCAATTTCATTATTGAAATCATTAAAGTTTCTGCAAAAAATATGGCAATAATGGTTTGATGCTATTACCAATTCAATGGACAAAGGTGAAAAGGGTAATAAGTAAAATTAAAATCATTAATGTATGTCATAAAATATCCCAAACTGCAACTCAGGAAATTGAATAGCTGACTAATGTCTTAAAATTTAATAACAATTTTTTAAAATACTGGGAATATTCTGAACATTATCCATGCCATATATTTTGATCCAATAATAAGAAAATAACCAATGATCAAAGACTTCAGTGTGCTATTCATACATATCAACAACTCAGAAATAAAGATTATAAAACAAATGTTTCTTTGATAGCTAATAAATACCCAACATTTGTTAAGAAATAACTTCCATTATGCATAAATATGAACAGTTACATCTACCCTAACAGCGTATTCCCAGCTGACTGCCTCCTTCAAGTCCTCTGGGTTTTATGCTTTTTCCACACGCTCCAGGGTACTTGCAGGTTATCAGAGAAACAGACGTGTGCCCTCACACATTCCAAAGATCCAATTACATGTGCTGCTCTTGAGGGCTCACTATCATTAGAAGGACAGGGAACAAATCTCCCTGTAACCCCTGTTACAGATCATTCAGAACTTTCAGCTTCTAAAAAGACAGGCTGTTCTACTGTGAGCTCTGTGAAGGATCTCAACGCCAGATGGAGTGTCAAAATGCATAACCTAAGCAGGAAGTAGAAGTTCATATGAAAGCGAGGCAGGACAGACTATCTGGGCAAGTGACATTAAACCACAGATTCATCCAGCGGGTGGATCACAAGTCAGACAGTCCTAAAATAAGCCTCCAGGGAAATGCTCATAACAAAGACTATTTATTACAAAAACACAGACACATCCATCCATCTACACCCACACATACACACAGCTTCTCTTCATAATTTGAAGATCGTTTATAAGAGACTAATGTAGTAAGAGAATATATCAAGAATCTCATATAGAAAAAAATGAATCTATGAAGGAACACCATCTGGTAGTTAACAGAGATGCACATTCACCCTTTATGCTTCTGTGTCTAAACACGCCATGGGCTGGAGAACCAGACGCTTGTACCAAGGGTAAAGAGCAAAGTCCTGTGGCTTCCATCTGTCTTGGTAGCCCTTCCATATCCATGTATTTTTAAGAGTACTGTGATTTTTTTGGATGATTTTTTATTCTTTATAGATTCTAACAAATAATCATGCAAAAGAAAGTGCAAATATTACTTTGCATTTCTTCCCCACCCCCCCAAATATGACCCAAGTTATCAATCAATTTGAATGGGTATTTACAGAGAATTCACTGTTCTTCCCAGTTGGCGCTAATGGTAAAGAACCTTCCTGCCAATGCAGGAGATTTAAGAGTCTGGGATTTGATCCCTGGGTTTGAAAGATCCCCTGGAGAAGGGAATGGCAACCCACTCCAGTATTCTTGGCTGGAGAATCCCATGGACAGAGGAGCCTGGTGAGCTACAATCCACAGAGGGTCTCAAAGAATTGGACATGACCGAAGTGATTTAGCATGCACTCAGCACAAACCACTATATTCAAAAGTATTCAAAGGCTTGTCTTAATCTTGACTCCATGATGCCCACAGGCTGAGAGTAGCTTCTTGTAACAAGAAAAGACTTAAAAATTTATGACAAAATTTTCATGCTATTCTTTCAGATTTTCATATCACTTGCTAAGACTGAATGGATTTCTTTTAAAATCTGCTTTACAAAACAAATAAGTGTGTACCTATGTGTGCATGCACTAGTAATGACTGAGTTACACCCCTTAATATATGACTGTAAACATTTCAGTCCTTTATATCCAAAGTGTCCTGAGGGGGGGAAAAAAAAAAGAAAAGTTAGGACATAGAGAATGTGCTCTGTCAAATATTTTAAAAGCTGTAATGTTAATGGAAGGTAAATTTACGCTCTATAGCTCTAAAACTCAGAAAATCTACTTAATACAAAAATATTCTCAAAGCAATGCTCAAACCATGGGAATTTTAGAATCAGAGGCATTCAAGATGGAGCTGAGGAGCAACAATGATTTCCTTTATGGAATTAGAGTTGATTGGGCTTCTCAGCAGGTGGTAGTGGTAAAGAACTGGCCTGCCAATGCAGGAGATGTAAGAGAAGCAGGTTTGATCCCTGGGTTGGGGAGATTCCCCTGAAGAAGGAAATGGCAACCTGCTCCAGTATTCTTGCCTGGAGAAGCCCACGGACAGAGGAGCCTCGTGGGCTACAGTCCACAGAGGGTCGCAAAGACTCGGACATGACTGAAGCGGCTTAGCACGCACACAAGACACTGAAGGGATATATCCATCCACCACAATTATTCTAGATTTTTTTTGCTCATGGGGAAGATATTCCCAGGTATCTGTATTGGTTTCCGATGGCAGCTGTGTCAGCTCTGGGTTAGTTTCACGTGACACAGAATGGGGAGGAAAAAGTCATAGCAACAAATCCTGGATGGCTTAAGGCAACAGAACTGTAAGCCCTACAATTCTGGAAGCCATAAGTCCAAAACAAAGAGTTTCAGCAGGGCTGGTTCCTGCTATGAGCGATCTAGCAGAGGAACCTCTCTGACCTGTCCCAGCTTCTCACAGCGACTGGCCATCCTTGGGGTTCATCGTCTAGGCATCACTGTCTCCATCCTCATGTGACTTCCCTGTGTCTCTTCTTACAAGGATCCTGGTCATATAGGAATGCAAGTATCAGTGAAAGACTTGAAATTATTGAAGAATTCAACAATACCTTTCTACTATGTTAAAAAATGCTTTTTTAGGTGTAAGTTCTTTAAACCTGTTATTTGATTAGCATTTGTTATGATTGAAAGAATATGCAAGCATTTTTGTTTTTTTAATTAAGAACTCCAGGTTTGGGAGCTATTTTTTTTTTTTCTTTCTATTGTTTTAGTTAGTCACCACTTACTCTAGAATAAGGTAAGCATCCTCACCCCTTACCAACAACTTTACTGCCCCTGGGACAACTGATTCAGATCATACATAAGGTACCTACACCCTGCATGTAGTCTCAGATAAGCAGATTTCTTCACCTCTGCTGAGAGGTCTCAGGTATGACCTAAGGCAATTTTTTTCCTTACACCGTTAGCTTTTGGCATTTTCTGTTGCATTAGGCTGCCTCAAACATAAACTTAATTTTCCCCCCTGCCTCTTTTTATGCCTAATTTTTGTACTGAAGAAAGATCTGGGGACTCATTTTTCAAGTGAAAGTATAAATACTATTTTTATTTCTGGAAAAAAATCATCTTTAAATACAGGGAAAACATTTTCATTTCTTCCTGATACTTTCTGGCTTGTTTGTAGATGAACCTGGAAGGTACAGGGTCCCATATGAAACTTTCTCAAAGTGTGTGCAGTTTGTTCTTATTTTGATCATTATCACAATAGTTCAGTGGACTTAACTGACCTCTATTTAGTCATTAACTTGTTTTTGATGTGTATACCAATGATATAAATACCTTTAAAATGAATTATAATTTTGAATTTAGATTCTTCACCGCACTTAAAAATTCTTGCTCAGAAGTCCTATCTAAGTGAGTATTAAGTAGCATATACAGCCTGGAAAAACAACTCCAAATGCTTGAGTAAGAACACTATATTTACCTCACTGTCTTCTACAAATCCTATAGGAGTTAATAGAGGTTTTCAATCAAGGAACATTTATATAAATCAGCATCAGCCAAGAAAAATGTGTTCTATCCTTTAACTCAGTAGAGAGGGAGGTGGGAGGGAGGATTGGGATGGGGAATACATGTAAATCCATGGCTGATTCATGTCAATGTATGACAAAAACCACAAAAAAATAAAAAATAAAAATATATGTAATTTAATCATTAGCTTTTGAAGTATTTAACGTCTAAATTGTCAAGTCATTGATTCTACATTTTCCTTTTAAAATGCTGTGCTATTTTGATATCAAAAATATTTTATAACATAAAATGTAATATCAATTCAAACAACTAATTCAGACATTAAGAACTTCCACTCTAAATTATCTGTAAAGTATATATACATTTGGAAATGTTTGCTAGTGTTTTTTATTAATCATGTGATATCTAGTATTCTGTCAGTTGAGAGTTACAGTTATGAAAAAAAATTGAAAATATAAAAAAAGATTGAGGAATTTAAGGTTAGTTCCTAGATACCTGATGCTATATCAACAAACTAACAAATACTGATCTATATTTGTCTAAATTTAAGCTTCTTTATTTTGACTCGGGGTTTAAACTATAATAAGAGATGCTTATCTGGTAAAATAATTTATATTGTTGTCTATAATTCCAGTCTCAGCATATAATCTCACATACACACATAGCCGAAGTTGACAACAATTACAACTTTTTTTTATCAATTCTATTTATAATGTTGAATTTTCAACTCCATTTTAAGGGCAAGCCAGAACTGGAGAAATAAGGGCATTAGATTACTTTTTCTGCTCTTTAAAATTAAATAGAGCTGGAAATTTTATTCTATTTTATACTTGTTTTTAATCAATAAAATGCTTAACATTTCAATCAAATTTACTTTACTTTTGCCCTGACTGTATTAGAATTGTTCTATAAGGTAATCTTTTGTTACCATTAAAATTTTAATTGGAAGAAAATATAAATAGAAGAAATCGTAAAATAAAAATGTGCATCTTGAGAAATTAGTACATAGAGAACACCATTATCACACCACCCAAGTCAAGAAGTAGATATAGCTTTCATTCCAACAGTATAGCTCCTGCTATTGAATACATCCATTAAATTACAGTCACTTCCCTAATCTTTCTAGAAATCCCTTCCTTGCTTTTATCACTATGTCTCCTTAACCATTCATTTTATCTGTTTTGAACTTTATATAAATAGGAATACAACTGTATATGTTCACTTTTATGGATCTCTTAACTAATAACTTTTAAGTGAAAATACAAATTGGTATAGATAGTCATACAAGAAAATTATCTTCAAGGTCAATGATGTTAAATTAAAAAGAATACAGGACTTTTTCCACTAGTTACTGGAAGACATATCCATAGTCTTCATCTGTGGCCATGAGTGTTTTCTCTTGAACCTTTAACTGCCTGGTGAGACAGCTGAAATATATATGACTACATTGAATCTTAATTTGGCCAATCAAGAGCAAGGCTGATTTCTACAATAAAAAGGCTAGAAGCTTTCTTAACATAACTGAATAGTTCTGGGAGCAGTTAAAACAAAAGCTTATGTTAAAACACAAGTGTACCTGTAAAGACAACAAATTCTGTAGTTCGTTTTTAGAGTCTTAAGGAAAATCACCTATTTCATTTGGACATCTAGAGATCAATCATAGATCGAAGAACAGGGTAAGCCCTCAAAGTTATATTTCTTATCTGGCCTGAGGAGAATTTCATTCAAATGGATTTAGATTCACAATTTTATAACTAAAGAAGCTTTTCAGTTAATGAAGTAACATTGGCTCCTACAGTTCTGTCAGATGCTATGTTTCTTTGCTGTTCTGACAACTCCATTTTTAGGGCTGAAAAAAAAAGAAAGGGCACCAGTGTTCAAGAACTGTGGAAATAATACTGAAATCTAGACACAGATGGAAATGAACTTTAGTGAAACACTTGGTGAAAGACTTGATAAGATAATGTACCCTGTAAGAACTGAGTTGATGAAGCCTCTCTTTTTTCATTTTCAAAATAGGTTTCTTTTTCTGCAACAATTGGCCTATCATAAAAAGTTTTGATTACTTTCCTGTGTAAAAGGAGTTTTTGTCTTTTTTCTAAGTATCTCTATTTCAGTTGTTTCACTGACCTTTACCATTAAGCGGAAATTTCTAGAGTCTGCATAGATGAGCTAAAACTGTTTTTAAGTCAGAAAAGAGACAATGGAAGATAATTATACCTTACTCTGAAAATGTCGAATGCAGGCAAGGTATTTTCAAGCGGTGTATTTCTATTCCTAAAATGAAATACATTTGAGGATGAGCCTTAGGATGAGTCTGTAAATATGTAAGTTACAAGGACATACACTGGTTGCCAGGAACTTATCATTGTGACATTTCTCTATTTAGAAGTAGGACATCAGATAACAATGGTATTGTTACTGTGATGGACAACATATGTGTGCATATGCAACTCTAAACAAAACAATTAGTCACTAGGAAATAAAGATCTCTTTTTCCATACATATTAGGTAAAAATTTCACCTGCACATTTCACCAGACCTAGCTATTTTTAATGAGAAACTGATATAAAACTTAGTATTTTACACACCATTAGTTTTGCTATATATGTTTAGGCACCTCTTGGGTATTTTTTCTGGTAGATGTGTTTTATACAGTTTTTAATCCTAAAATCAAACTGACAGAATTGACAAGTAGCTTCTCTAATCCCTCATCAGAAAGCCACACCACATGAAGAATCTTAACACACCTCAAGATGCCCTCCCCTAATTGAGAAAAAATGGAGGAAGAGAAGAGACTCAGTCTTGGTGCAAAGACTGAGAGTCTCTTTCCAAACAAGCCCTTGCTCACCAGCGCCAAAGATGTGAACACTCGGAAGTCGAAAGAAGAGCTGGACACACATCTTGTGTCTTTGAGGGAGAAAAAGTGAGAAACAGCCGAGGAGAATAACCATCCAGAACTAACGGCGTCCTCAACAAGCAATGGCAGAAAGGAGAGGGGAAATATCCTTAGGGAAGAAATTATTTTAGCTCTAAAATACTTCAAAAGCCAAGAAACAAGCCAGATAGCTACTCAACTCATCTCAGTACAGAAAAAAAAAAAAAAATTCTGTATTAGGTATACTCCTATAGAACTTAACATGTAGATTAAAAGCCAAGTGTATGAACTCATCTCCCAGTTAGGATTCTAGAAGGTGGTGCAGGCAGCCTCAGGTGGGAGACAAGGGAGATGAAATGGAATTCACACATTCTCTTCATTAGTTACTTAGCAACGTGTATGGAGTACTACTCAGTGCCAAGAACGACTTTATTTGTGGTGGTTGTTGTTCATTCAATAAACGGTGTCTGACTCTTTGCCACCCCATGGACTGTAGCCCGCCAGGCTCCTCTGTCCATGGGATTCCCAGGCAAGATACTGGAGTGGGTTGCCATTTCCCCCTCCAGGGGATCTGCCCAAACTAGGGATTGAACCCTCGTCTCTGGCATTGGCAGGCGGATTCTTTACCGCTGAGCCACCAGGGTGGCAGAGAACTATTTTAAGTACTTTGCAAGTAAGAACTCATTGAATCCACATTGCCAACCTATATTCTGGCTACTACCACCTGACATATCTTACAGCCGAGAAACCGGAGGCACACAGAACAAAAGCTCCCCCAGATCACAACGCTAGTACGTGGCAGAAATAGGATTTAAATTCAGGCACTGTGGCTCCACCATCCGCAGTCTTAACCTTTGCCCTGCTCCTTCTACACCGTCACTTGGTTAGATGTATCACGTTTACCTTTACTTGATCCTGGAGAAGGAAATGGCAACCCACTCCAGTATTCTTGCCAAGAGAATCCCGTGGACAGAGGAGCCTGTTGGGCTGCTGTCCATAGGGTCGCACAGAGTTGGACACGACTGAAGTGACTTAGCATGCATAGCATGATCCTTTAAGAACAAACAGACAAAAAAGAAAAGCTCACGGAGAATGCTTTTAACTAATTTTTCTTGCTTTGTTATCATAAAGCACCCACCCACATACAGCTGGTATGTGAATTGCAGAAAGTAGCATGGCTAGAAAATAAAGCTAGACTTTTTATCTAGTGAGTTAGGATGCTTCCTATCATGTAGACCTAACTGTTTAACTTCAGTGTCTTATAAAGAAAACTTTTCCACATTTGAAAACAAGTTATTTTCTTAAAAATATAGAAGAAAAGCTTTCTGGAGTAAAAAAAATAGTAATATACATTAAAATAAACCTGAAAAAATAAATACCACAAGTAAATGCACATATAATTATTGACAGATATCACCTCAAAATAATAGATGCAAATTTACCACATATTAGCAAACAGAATTTATCTGTACACTGAAATAATATGATAGACACCGAAGGCTTATTCAAGGAACACATGTATAGTTCAATTTAAAAATGTTAGACTCCACTGAGATTTGAGGCATAAAAGCATAATAATCCACATAACAAATTCTCCTGTCTCCAGAAAATTGATCAAGTTCATAATTTGGGGAGGGAAGGAATTTAAAAACCTAGGAATAGGGCAGAACTCTGATAGCTGAATAAAAATGTATAAATATAAAAACATTTTCCATAAAATGCAAATATTTTCTATAAAATCAATTAGAGAAAGAAACCTCTGTAATGCCAAGCAGACACCTAAAAATATTTTTTAAGGATGAGAAAACAGAAACTGCCCACCTAAAAGTTAAAACACATGTTCAGCTTCCCAAGAAACCAAGGGCGATGCAAACTAAAACCCCTGTAAATGCTATTGCTCATCTGCTAGTTTGACAAAAATTTAAAACATCAGTTCATACAAAATTTTGTTGAAGATATGGAAAATCTTAAACACTTACCCACTGCCGCCAGAGTTGGAGAGATGAATATGACCGATTTGAAAAGCATTTTTGGCAACACCCTGCAAAGCTGACCCTTATCTCAGCAGCTCCCACAGGGGTGCACGCGGGAATCATCTGGGGTCTTTATAAACTTGTAATTTGTGGCTCTACCTCCAGCAAATCTGACTTAATTGATGAGACCTGGGCGTTGGGAGCTTTGGATGCTGCTGCTGCTGCTAAGTCGCTGCAGTTGTGTCCGACTCTGTGCGACCCCATAGACGGCAGCCCACCAGGCTCCCCCATCCCTGGGATTCTCCAGGCAAGAACACTGGAGTGGGTTGCCATTTCCTTCTCCAATGCATGAAAGTGAAAAGTGAAAGTGAAGTCGCTCAGTCGTGTCTGACTCTTAGCGACCCCATGGACTGCAGCCCACCAGGCTCCTCCATCATGGGATTCTCCAGGCAAGAGTACTGGAGTGGGGTGCCATTGCCTTCTCCATTGGACACTCCTAGGTGATTCTAAAACACAGTGTTCTTTGGGAAGCTCTGCCCAGTTCCCTCTAATGCAGGACCTACACTATGGAGCATGTAGCTAGAGAATCTCTCACACGTGTGTACCAGGATAGTTACAAGAGCGTTAATAGTAAAAATGGTCATAATAGCAAAATACTGCAAACAGAATGTACATCAGTCTTTAGAATGGATACATCATAGAAAAAAAAAAGAAATAAAACCTCATTCTCAGATGCCTCGATTCTAAGAAGCATACTATGGAGTGAAGGAAGTCTGTCTTAGATGATAAAGTGTGATTTCCAGTCATACGGTGTCTAAGGTACACAACACTTGATAGAGTTTTAATTAGGGAGGCATAGTTGGATGAGGAAGGAAATAGAGGATGTAAGGCAGGATAGGTTTCAAGACGGTGGTTGATTTCAAGGAGAGAAAAGGAGTAATCTGGGAGTGGATACTGGAACCGGTATTTAATCTCCTAAGCTTTGACTTGGTTGTATGTGTTGTTCAGTTGCTAAGTCATGACCGACTCTTTTGACTCCATGAACTATAACCCATCAGGCTCCTCTGTCCACGGATTTCCCAGGCAAGAATACTGGAGTGGGCTGCCATCTCCTTCTCCAGAGGATCTTCCTGGACCAGGGATCGAACCAGTGTCCCCTTGGCAGGTGGATTCCTTACCATTGATCCACCAGGGAAGCCCTGGTGTTGTAAGTACACAGCTGCTTATTTTACTGTAGCTCTTTACCTTTATTTCATGTTTCATGCACTTTTATATATTAGCTGTATTTCAAAATAATTTAAAAGTAAGTTAACGTACAGATTTTAAACAGGAGAGTGGATAATAGATTGTTCACATAGTGACCATCACTCAGGCTATTGAGAGAAGAATGTGTGGGTGATGTGTCAAGTGTGAATACACATAATGAATAGAGTCTGTTGCAAAAGCTGATAAGGAATCGTGTCATTTGGGCAATTACAGCAAGGTCTGAGAGTCAAAGATGGATTAGGAGGTACTCAAGATTCAGTGATTCAGAAAATGGAGCCGAAGGGGATGGGCAGGGAGGGGAAATGGAAAGTCAAGGCATCTTTTGGTTTCTAGGTTGGATCACAAGGACACCGAGGTATGCTCTTGTGGGCACGATCAGTTGGACCCGAGACTCCTCACCTACATGCAGGTGTGCAAAGAGAGATGTAAAAGCCGGGTTTCAGGAGGAAGGGCAGAGTGTGGGCATTTTTCAGGGTCATCAGTGAGCAGATACTAAATGGACTTGTGGCTGAAAAAGAGATTTCATAGGACACTATAAAGTGAGAAGACAAATTCCCAGGAAGTAAACTCAGAAGTTTGGGTAAAGAACACTGAGACGGTATGTTAGAGAATTGAAAAGAAATAAGCCCAGCGATGTGTTTGGATAATGAGAAGATAATAAACACTGCCATATGTCACCAGAAATCACTTTTACTTACTACATACTAAGTTGGTTTTAAAAAATTAAACCCTATGTTATCCTGAGGCTGATAAAAACCAGTGGTTTAAAAAGGAGAAGCATTTCATCACACTATCTTTTTTAAAAAATCAGAACCCCATAACTGGCAATTTAAAATGAAAATCTATAAATTCTTTTTATCACTGTATAAAACTATGGATCAACTATTCCTCTACTAGTCAAGAATTTTAAGGAAATGAGAAAACATAGTGATCGCAGGGCACTTTCTTGAGTCCTGTAAGTTTGGGCAAGTATCAACAGATATTTTAACTTTATAGTATTTCCACGGCACATTTATTAAGTTATGGGATTTTACTGAAAGCCCTAAAATTTCAACATATCTAGTCTGTCACTGACTTTGTGGAATAAAAGCAGGACAGCTATATTTGTCTTCCTTTCAAACAAGAATTCCTGAAGTACTTGAGAGTGAAATGGAGGTTGCCTGAAGAATCAGAGAAAAAGAATAATTAGAAAAATGAACCATCAACTAACATGATAATGTTGTTTTCTGCCAGTCATTTCTTCTTTAAAAATGCAAACCTTTCTGTAAATGGTCATATTTCCATATTACAAGTAGGACTGAGAGGTTCATGTGATTTAAGCAATTTTTTGAAGGTCATAGACTTATATATGGCTAGTAAGAGCTGAATCCATGGTGCTCTAACTCTATAAATTTATGACAAATTAAAGCAAGATAATGTTTTTGAAAGCAGAACTGATCTAAATATTCATTATATGGAAAATTCCACTGTTTTTTAACATTTTCATCTAGTAGCCTTAAACTCAATTTTCGTTTTTGTGTTCACACTGGTTTCTTTGGTGAAGTAATTTGTGTGGCTTATCCAAAAGCTGTCTACCATTTTATTCATAGAATGAGTATGAATTCCTTTGTGTAGTATTTTCCATTATTCATTCATGATATTAGAGCTTACTCTGTACAAACAATGAATCACGGATTTCAATTTTGAAACATTATTAATCATTAATGGGATCTAAATCTGTCTACTTTATGGGCACGCACAGATTTTTACAAGATAGAAATGTTACATGCAGCAAAAATAAGCAAAATAAATCTAACATTAAGAGGAACATAAAATATGTTCTTTATTCCTCAGAAATTATATCAGGTTTCAATTATTATGATTGTTTTTCTAATCGGTGTTATTTACAACAACATCAAATTTACATATTTATTTTCTAAATAGTAGAACCTCATCTCTTTACTAAGGACATTCGACCCCTTTGAAAGAAGCTCAAATCTTCTTTCATAATCTTTTCTCCCATTAATTGCCTTGTTTATTTTATGCTCAAGACACCTTGGACCCTTGTGCAACAACATTTTGTGAGGTTTTTTCATGCCAGTTATCACTTGGACTCAAATGAGTGATTAAACCACAACCATCACTACTCTGAACCATCTCATATCTAAAGTCCTCCTCTCTTCCCCTCAATGTCATTTTTGCCTAACAAATTCTTGTATCTGTTCTTCCCCATGCAACACACACATGCAGCCTCCCTTGAAACACCTCCTTCAAATTTCTATGACCCCACCATTTTGCTTGACTTAAACACTCTTTGCCCAGGACTTGTAAATAAACATATGAAAGATGTTCAAACTCAGTATCAAGTGAATCAATAACAAAGTACCACCATGCAGCCAAAACACAGAATGTATGTGTCAACTAGGGCTTGGGGTAGCCAGAAATCACATGCCTTGCTGTTGAAATGGACGTTATTATTTCCATTTTAGGAAGCCATCTGCAATATTTACTGAATCGGAACTAACATATACCCTGTGACTCAGCACTGTACTCCTGGCTATATGGGCACAGAAATACATATTATATGTGCCAACAGACATACGTGAATGAGACTACAAGCACAAAACTCACCGCCAATGCCCAGCAAAATAGAAAGGGCGAATACATTTTGCTATATTCATAAAATGAAAAATAACAATAAAAATGAAACTAGAAACTGCTACAATATGATGTCTCAAGAAGCATCCAGTTAAGATGACAGAGATGAAAGACACAGATGTGACATATACAAAAATTAAAAATCTGCAAAATTCATCTCTGATGTTAGAAATCAGGATAGTGGATTCTCTTCTGGAGAGGAGAAAGAATGAAGGTATGAGAGATGGTCTATAGTGCTGAAAATATTCCATTCCTTGATCCAGATGTTATTTTGTGGTTAAAATTCTTTAAGCGGTACAACCATGATGCCTGCTCTGTATCTATCTATATACAGCCTATTTCCAAAAAAATAGATTATTAAAACAAGACACTATAAAGTGCTTGGCATTCAGATTCTCAGAGGAATATAGAATTGGTCTCCCGGATTTATACATAAAATTGTTTTCAAAATTCTTATTAAATCAACTAACTGTAAAAACAATCAAACTAATGGTATAATTAAGTCACAGGTACACAGGAAAAAAGCCATAGTTGCAGTATGTAAACCTCTATGACTTCAAAAATATTATTTATTCCAATTATATGAATGTAGGTTCACAACATCAAACTGTATAGTTGTTATGTGGGAAAAACATGTATGTAATACTCTTTTGGTATATTTCACTAAATTTCTATGGATTTATTCTCAGTTATAATGAATCGAGGTTTTGCTAAGTGGAATTTGATTTTTTAAAATGTTGTTTATATTAAGAATGAAGTTGACCTGTCAATATTTCACCCGTTAATCTTCCTTTGACAAGAAAAAGTCCGCAATTTCAGTATAAGTATTCTTTTCCTATGTATTTTCCCTGAGTTTGAGAAATGAGGGTATTACTACAAATTTATAAAACTACATTAAAACAGAAGGGGAATACATAAACTCAAGTGTTAACAATGCCACTGTGTAGGATATTACATTGAACACATTCACAACATTTCACATTATCAGGGACTGACTGACAGGAAGGAATAATTGTCTGTATTTTAGTCTTTGAACAGTGAATTTACCAAATATAATATAATTTTACCATGGGTAAGTACTGGAGACAAATTGTCATTATGCTTCCTACCAGCCCTTGTTGCTTTTTAATCACCAAGTCATATCTGACTCTTTTTGTGACCCCATTGACTGTAGCTTGCTAGGCTCCTCTGTCCATGTGATTGTCCAGGCAAGAATCCTGGAGTGGGCTGCCATTTCTTTCTCCAACCTACCAGCTCTAGGATTCATTAAATGTGGTATGCACTAATATTTCTTTGTTTAGCTTCTAGATAATAACTTCTGACTCTAAAAGCCTGTACTGTAGGGTGTGTAGCCTGTAATGCAGCATGCACCCTGAGGTAGAGATCACCCCTCAATTTTACATGCCTGAAAATTTTTACGTAAGGGATGATATAATTCTATATGATTACATAACTGGAATACTGAAATTTTAGCTTGAATTACAATTGTCTTTTGTCTGCATATTTTGTTTTCAAGTAAAACCAATAGCACACTCTGCATAATAGCAATTCCCTTAACTTGGTGTTAACATTTACATTCAGTTCAGTTCAGTTCAGTTGCTCAGTCGTTTGTGACTCTTTGCAACCACATGGACTGCAGCACACCAGGCCTCCCTGTCCACTGCCAACTCCCGGAGTTTACTCAAACTCATGTCCATTGAGTCAGTGATGCCATCCAAACATCTCACCCTCTGTCATCCACTTCTCCTGCCTTCAATCTTTCCCAGCATCAGGGTCTTAGCATCAGGTGTCCAAAGTATTGGAGTTTCAGCTTCAGCATCAGTCCTTCCAATGAATATTCAGGGCTGATTTCCTTTAGGATGGACTGATTGGATCTCCTTGCAGTCCAAGAGACTCTCAATAGCCTTCTCCAACACCACAGTTCAAAAGCATCAAGTCTTCAGCGCTCAGCTTTCTTTATAGTCCAACTCTCACATCCATACGTGACTACTGAAAAAACCATAGCTTTGACTAGATGGACCTTTGTTGGCAAAGTAATGTCTCTGCTTTTTAATATGCTGTCTAGGTTGGTCATAACTTTTCTTCCAAGGAGCAAGCATCTTTTAATTTCATGACTGCAGTCACCATCTGCAATGATTTTGGAGCCCGCCAAAATAAAGTCTGTCACTGTTTCCACTGTTTCCCCATCTATTTGCCACAAAGTGATGGGACCAGATGCCATGATCTTAGTTTTCTGAATGCTGAGCTTTAAGCCGACTTTTTCACTCTCCTCTTTCACTTTCATCAAGAGGCTCTTTAGCTCTTCTTCACTTTCTGCCATAAGGATGGTGTCATCTGCACATCTGAGGTTATTGATATTTCTCTGGGCAATCTTGATTCCAGCTTTTGCTTCATCCAGCCCAGCATTTCTCATAATGTACTCTGCATATAAGTTAAATAAGCAGGGTGACAATATACAGCCTTGACGTACTCCTTTCCCGATTTGGAACCAGTCTGTTGTTCCATGTCCAGTTCTAACTGTTGCTTCCTGACCTGCATACAGGTTTCTCAAGAGGCAGGTCAGGTGGTCTTGGTATTCCCATCTCTTTCAGAACTTCCCACAGTTTGTTGTGATCCACACAGTCAAAGGCTTTGGCATAATCAATAAAGCAGAAGTAGATGTTTTTCTGGAACTCTCTTGCTTTCTCGATGATCCAATGGATGTTGGCAAATTGATCTCTGGTTCCTCTGCCTTTTCTCAATCCAGCTTGAACATCTGGAAGTTCATGGTTCACATACTGTTGAAGCCTGGCTTGGAGAATTTTGAGCATTACTTTGATAGTGTGTGAGATGAGTGCAATTGTGCGGTAGTTTGAGCATTCTTTGGCATTGCCTTTCTGTGAGATTGGAATGAAAACTGACCTTTTCCAGTCCTGTGGCCACTGCTGAGTTTCCAAATTTGATGGCATTAATTACAATATTTAATTACACTAGGTATGTACATTAATTACAAAATGTAATTAGTTACATTAAACCTTAAGAATTCTGAATTTTTACTGAGAAACTTCAAAAATATGTTTTTCTGAAAATCTTCCTAATGATGTGTAATCCTCAAAACTGATAATTTCATAATAATAATATCCAGCATGAGAGTGTTATTGTCTCTTGTGTTCAGTCACTAAGTTGTGTCTGACTCTTTGGAACTCCGTGGACCGCTGCATGCCAGACTCCTCTGTCCTTCACTGCCTCCCGGAGTTTGCTCAAACCCATGTTCATTGAGTAAGTGATGCCATCCAACCATCTCATCTCTCTCATCCCCTTCTCCTCCTGCCCTCAATCTTTCCCAGCATCAGGGTCTTTTCCAAAGAGTCAGTTCTTCACATCAGGTGGCCAAAGTATTGGAGGTTTAGCTTCAGCATCAGTCCTTCCAAAGAATATTCAGGACTGATTTCCCTTAGGATGGACTGGTTGGATCTCCTTGCAGTCAAGGGACTCTCAAGATTCTTCTCCAGCACCACAGTTCAAAAGCATCAATTCTTCAGCCCTCAGTCTTCTTTATGGTCCAACTCTCACATCTGTACATGACTACTAGAAAAACCCTTATCTACTATTTTATATTATTATTTAACCCTTGCAAATTTGTTTCAGACTACTAGAGAAGCAGATCACTTTAGCTGCTTCTATCTGAATTTCATTTGTTACTAAGTAAATCTTCACTCTCCCTGAGAGTCACCTGCTCTGGCTGTAACACAGAAGACACACCACATTTACTCCATAGAAGAAAGATTATGTTATTCTCTATTGCTGCCATAATAAATGACCACAGTAACAAATGACCGCAAGCTTAGCATCTCAAAAAAATATTCAGCACAGTTCTGAAGGTCAGAAGTTCAACGGGTCTCACTGGGCTAAATCAAGGTATTTGGCAAGGCTGTGTTCCTTCCTGAAGGTTCCAGGGAGAATCCTTTTTCTTATCTTTTCCAACTTCTAGAGGCTGCTCACACTCCTTGGCTTGTGGCTCTCCTTATTCATCTGCAAAGCCAGTAATGTTTCATCTATATGATCTCACTTCATTATATCTCTTTTTGACTACAGCTGAGAAAAGATCTCTGCTTTTGAAGGATTCACCTGATTCAATTTGACCCACCCAGATAATCCAGGGTACACCCCATCAATTCTTTTACATTGATCCCATCAACAAAGTCCCTTTGGCAGGTAAGGTGAAACAGTCACTTATCATGGAGGTTAGAAGGTAGGCGATTTGGGGGTAGAGGGTAAGACACTATTCTGCCTATTATAATAAGGATGCCTTATAATGGGTTATTTTAGGATCAGAGTTTTTTGAAGATGAACAAATTGATTCGGCAAATGTTTTCAAACACGCATTGGATGGCAGGACCTAGGGAATCACAAGGAGTCAGAGATGATGACCAGTCCTCTCTTAACTTGGCGCACATTGAAGAGTTATCCAGCATGTAACTGGTGTGACTATTTGGTGGAAAGGAAAGGCCCTGAGGGTTTCCACTGGTTAGTATGTGTTCATGGATTGTGATTTATTTTGCTCGCCTCCCATAATGTAAATTATTTTCCTATATGTGGGTATTTGACTTCAGGCAGACTATTGGTGGAAGGGTTTCCCACCTCCTGTTATGGACCTTAACTCGTCTCTACATCCTGGTGGCCAGGCTGGGCCCATATAACCTTCACCCTGCCAGTCACATGTGTTCACGGGTAGTGCCCCTGGGGCCACATGCCAGCATCAGTGTCCTTAGATGCTTCCTAGAGCATGAGTTGAATGTGGTTTCTGTAGCCAAGTTTCCCTTGTTTTTGTTTTTCTCTCCCCTACTTTCTTAGAATAGCTTGTCAGCTTTATGGTGCTTCTGTGAGATTCTGATATGCTTCATAAATTTCATCTCTGCTTACAGTATCCAAAAATAAGGATCTGATATTTACAACCAAGAATGCATAGGTCACTCTGTTTATTCTTAACCCCAAATCAAGGAAGTAAATAATTTATCAAGAAAAAAAAAAGACTTGAATCTACTAACATACTATAACCAATCTTGGTTATAGATTCCATTATGTACATAATCAAAATCTGGGAAGGAAATTTTCTGTACAGAATGAGAATTGAAAAACAGCTAGGATTTGGAAGTCATGTGTGCATTTTTTTTAAAGCTAAGAAAGAATTCAGATATTAAGTCACTTTGTATCATGGAGCATGTAATGAAAGGAAAGGATGTACACTGGTTTCACTTTCCTATCTCTTGATGAAAGTAACTCTATATGAGTCAGATTGCCATATTTTGGGCAGCCAAAGGAATGGAGTCACTGATAATATTGATTTTCTTAGCACAGGAGAGCACAAAAAGCTCTCTTGGTGAGGAAAATTTATGTAATAGAGTTTTCAAATATTGTTCTAGAAAGGCATGATAGAAGGATGCTCTTTTTGTTCACTTGCTCTAAAAAAGGCTCCCCCGACCTCCATATAGCTGACTGTCTGAGCCTACCTCACTGCCGCTCCAACCTGGTGAATTCCCTCTCACACCAGGTCTCTTGCTCCACAAAATACTCTGTAAGCAAAATGATGGGAAAGTGGGTTGGGAAAGGAAGTCGTACCATGTTTGGAACTATAAAATATGACAAGTTGGGAAAAGAAAACTTCCTTCGTATGTTTACTTTGTGAATGCAAATGGGAACTACGTCCTCAGTTAGAGCCATCCACACTGGTCATATCGAAGTGACATGAGCTCCTCCTCAAGACTTTTAGATGTGCATCCAATGTCTGGATCCAAATGACAGGATAGCAAGCAGCCTGTGGGTCAAAATGTGGTCCTTCTCCTTGTGTATGCCAAGAGGCGAAGATAGAAGAAGGAAAGAGATGTGCAAAGGTGGAGAGGAATCCATTAGAAAAATTTCTGCGAAGGGAGTGATGTGGTTAGCATGGCAGTGAACAGGATCCAGCAAGGTGCACCTATGTGAGAGTAAAGGGCATGAGGGGGTTGGTTTAATAACCCAGAGGAGTTAGTATTTCAAACAGAGATGGGGTGGACAAGAACCTGGAAAGCATGCATTTTGGAACTGTGTGTTAAAAGAAGCATTCTATTTTAAAAGGTGGGAAGAAGGCAATTGACCATCATGTGGTCAATACTACAAATAGAAGTTGGCTTGTTTTCAATGAGTTGTCCCATTACCGTTTGATCATTAACCCATTTAAAAGCGGGTCGTTTGCTGCATCACAGCACAGTGACTCTCAAGCTGTCACCAGCCGCTTAATGAAAAGCAAGTTTCATTAGACCAGACATCCAGCCAGCCAGTTGAGACAGACTGAATTGAAATAGAGAATGAGGAGGGTAACCTGCCTTTAAAAAAAATAACTTGCCCTTGTTATTTTATCAGTTTAATAACACAGGAGTACCCCTCAGGTACATAATTTCTGTGAAGTCTCAGAATGGTCCAAGTGTCTTCTCAGAGAACCAACAAAACAGACCAGTTTCATGCCTCGTTTCCATGCCTAACAAATACAACAGTTTATGTTTTTCTCTTAGTAGAAACAAGGAGGTTTCAGTATGCTAGATACTAGCATACTGAATATAACTACTTCAAATAGTTATTGATGGCTAGCATGTCAGCAGGGCTATCCTTAGTTGCCTTTCTTTTAAGCTATATTAATCAGTTGCTCTTTAGGACTGAAAGCTTCCATCAGGGGCAGTTTTGTTAGGTTCTCATGACTGTGGAGATAATGTTTGAAAGCTGCTGTTTGCACATCAGGGAAGGCATTGACAGAAATCTGATTGGATTTAATACCTTCATCTGCTAAAGGACTGAACTGTACCTGATAGATCTGTGCTGCTTAAAACTGGCTCTGAAAAATGTGTCCAGCTTCCTCTCCACTTCTTTCTGCCCCAAGACTCGTGAGGTGGCAGTTAATATTAAAGACACCTCTTCTCAAAATAGATCAAGACAATGCATTCTCTGTTGGAGCTGCATTTTAAAGTGGAGCATAAGTGGACTTTGCAAAGGTGGTACTTTGTTCTTAAGCTTGTGAATTTCCGCTAGGTTTCAGGATCACTTTTCTTGAGGGTTATTTTAGTGGAAGGGTACATACTCTGACTTTCAGAAGACATGTAACCCAATATTGAAGTACTTAATAACTCAGAACTCATCAAAAAGAATCTATGATCTGCAGATCCACATGAAAATTGATATGTCACTTACCATCTTGGTATCTCTGTGTTGTTATGAAATTGCCTTTAGAGGGGAAAAAAGAGTGTCTTTTGTTCTAACCAAACCATTCAGCTACATTATTTAGTTATTTAGTTTGGAGTAATGTGAGTTCCTTTCATTATTGTTCCTTGATTAAACCAGACTTCAGATGTTCTATTGTGCCACCATTCCTTTAATGTTTTTACTATATACTGATGAGGTAAAATTTACAAGCTCTTATGTGCTTGTAAATTTTACCTCATCAGTATGTTCATTTTTAACCATTAGTCTTCATTTCTCTTTTAATTCTATATGCAATAAATTAAAGGACTCAAGAAATCTGATGTTACAGGTTATGCTGTCTTTCTATCTTAACATCTAAGTCATTCCAAGTTTATGAAATTTCCATTTAGGTAAGCTAAGGTGAATATGAAGATATTTCCTCTGATTCAATTTAGTCATTAGGAAAAAATATCCTCAGTTTTCAATAGATACACATAGGAATATGTAATTAGGTAAGCGACCTGAAATAATGAGATGATATTTGCAGACAGGCATGCATTTTTCTTGTCAGAAAGACCCAATTTTAGTAAGAGATCCAAGATTTAATTTATAATAAAATAACATGCAGATGTCCACACTAAGGAGAGAAAAAGAGACAATCTCACAGCTAGGAAAACTGTCGGCGTATTTGAATTCTAATTAAGAAAGGAAGCATGTGAGCTGGAAAAGAAGCCAAGCCAGGTGGGAGGGTGAGTGGCACCCAGCCCACACAGCACATTTCTATGTTAAGAATATGGCAACCATGGTCTGTCCTCTTCTAGTTATTGTCTATCAGATAAAGGGCTTGACATCATGGTGAGATGCACAAGAATATAAAGAAGGCCTGCTTACCTTTTTCAAAACACAATTTCACTTGTCAGAATACGAACATGACCTGGAAGAAGTCAGTGGTTTCTTTAAAGAGAGAGAGAGAGAGAGATCCACCAGGTTGTAATCTCAGAAGAGCCAAACCCAATGGTAATTCCACGGCAATTCCAAGGCTACAATCGCACGAAGGGCAGGCTTTGCCAATGAGACAGATGCTATCCTTGGAAGTCCTTTCTCCTTTTTTTGGGTAGCATCTGAGCCTTCTATGTTACCAAATGATGACAAATAAAAGACGATAGTATTTGTAATCTCCATGAACATTTAAACTGAGTCATGTACTACAAAAAATATACATGAAAAGGTACACCTATACTGAAAGTCTACAGGTACATAGTAAAAATATGTGCACATTAGTTTTCTCTTATTCCTCAAAAGCAAGTTCATTTGATGGACTGTACAGATGAAGTAGCATCATGACATTGTCTTTATCTCCTGTCCTTAGAGAAGATGATTTTTGGAATCTTACTGGGTGACATGTGGTAAGGGAGTTTGATATCTGTTCATTTAAATCAAATCCAGGGCTGTGTATTCCAAAACACACTGCAGGTCATAGGTAATGTCTGTAGAGCTTGTGTTCTGTAAGTGGTAATACTTTCTATAATGTCGATTTTTAATTTTCCTCTACTGACAGATTTAGAAGCATTTACTTCTCACTGTCCTCTTATTAAAGAGTTAAATGAGAGAAAAGAGAATATATTCAGTCCCCCCCCCAAACTCCTGCGTGCATATGTATCCATGTACATATTGATGTAAGAAAAAACATACAAGAATTCTGCCTGTCCACACCCATAAATTCAGAGAATCAAATGCAGAGTAAATAAAATGAAGTGTGTGTGTGTGTGGACATGCACTCACATGCCTATTTTTTCATGATGATACTGAAAGTGAGAGATTAAATTAAAACATCATTATAAGCAAATTATTGGGGGGAAATGGAAGTAAACACCAAATGAAAAAGCTAAGAAATTAAAATAATTGTTTCTGTAAAGTGAAACTTATTTTGTCAAAATGCATCAAAATTTAAGATTTTACAGAGATCAAGCATTCACTAGTTCACTCAGTTTATGAGACCGAGGATTCCAGGTGGAGATTACCTGAGTAGCTGTGACTCAGGCTGTCCCATGAGGTTGGAATCAAACTGCAGGTGTGAGCTACTGTCTCCAGACTCAGAGTTCTGCTCATGAACTTCAGCTTCCAAGCTCAGTTGTGAGGCTGTAACCCAGAGCTGGCATTCCTTGCCACAGGCATCTCTCCTGCAGATTGTGTGGGCTCCCCTGCATTCTGACTCAAGAGGGAGAACGAGAATGGAGACAATGTTCTCCAGATGACCTTCCCAGGAGGCACAGTGGTAAAGAAACTGCCTATCAATCCAGGAGATGCAGGAGATGTGGATTTGAACCCTGGGTCGGGAGGATCACCTGGAGAAGGAAATGGCAACCCATTCCAGTGTTCTCGCCTGGAAAGTTCCATGGACAGAGGGCCCTGGTGGGCTACAGTCCAAGGAATCACAAAGAGTCAGACAGGACTGAGCTACTGAGCACATATCAAGGTGGAAGCCAACATCTACTTATAATCTAATCTCAGAAATAGCATGCTGTCCTTTCTGATATTTCTACTTAAAGAATAGTAAGTCTCTAAGTACCATCCATACTTCAGGACAGAGATTAAACTCCATCTCTTGAAGGGAAAAATATCAAATAATTTATTGATATCTTAAAACCCACCTCCAAGAGTACTTCATCTTCAACCTACTTCTTATTTTGACTACCAGAAATAGTACAAAATTGATGTACCTTGTATTTCGTTTTCATAGAAGTTATGTTATTAAAATATCTGTAACATTTAAATTGAGAATGGTACAGTAGAATGTACACAGTCTTTATAATTAAGAATATCTGAAATTGAATCCCTATTCTTCCACTTGTTAAACATAATCATGGGCAAATTACTTACTTTGATTTTTACTTCTGCAAATACAGGAAAATAATGACACTTGTGAAAATTAAGTAAGCATATAAATCTAAGGAAATTAAAATAACTACTAAGAAAAATTTCGATAAATACTAGTCAACATGATTACTTTTAAAGATTTTTTTTAATTTGTAAAAATCTCTTTATACTCATATCCCTTAAGGTAATTTTAGGATGACAATCAGTATAAATAATAAAGGATTCATTATACTATTGAGAGTTTACTTCAACAATGAATCCATATCTGCACATTGGTAAGTGGCAATAAAAATGAACTGGTGATTTTAGCTGACAAGAGCACTGAAACGCACAGCTAGGCAGGGAATGTGCCATATGCCGTGTTGCACCTGGACTCTTGTGTGGCTGCACCTTAATCACTCTCCTAACATCCTCAAAGCACCTGAATATTGGAAGACATAAGGGATTTTGCCTCCTTAGTGGTGCTTTTCCATCCTAAACTTGGTTGACATTTACTCATCTTCAGTTGTAAATATGAAGATGCAACTATATAACTCTTCTCTAAGAAGTACTTACTCTGGTGCATTTTATATGTTCTTCCTTGATTGGCATCAACTTGGGTCAGGAATTCTGTTACCTGAGTTTTCGCAACCCCTTCCAAGCAATTATTTAATATGTAAACTTTCGGTATGAAGGTAATTAAAATAGAATAAAACTCTTTAATTCCTTAATTGTTCTCCACGCTACAGCATCCTGTGAAGACCTCTTTCTAATCTTTGGATTCCAAGATTTAATATGCGAAAAGAAGTCCTTAAGCAGAATTAATCTGAACAAATATCCTTTAAAATATTTTTTCAGAATGCCTGAATTAATGGGACTTAGAAATTGCCATTCTGTTATTTGATAGAAATCCCTGAGCAGGTTTGAGACAGAATCAGTATCTGCTTGAACCTCAATCTTCACCTCCTTAGATAGTGGACTGTGAGTGAAGAAAAAGGTAGATAAGCCAGGTTTTGTTTTGTGGTCCTGGGATGAACAAATGATGCCCTGCCTCTGGCTTAACTTACTGCTTATAAATCCTGCCATTTCCAATGTCTAGTTTGGGAGTCTAACTCCAGTGAGATTGAGAGTACAGGCTAACAGCACAAAAACAAACAAAAAACTGGTTCTAACTAAGGATTGCTTCTGGGAGGAAAGCCACCAAGAGGTCCTCTTTGACACAGCGGCAGGTGTGAACAAGGAAGATTCTGAGAAACTCAGAGGGGGCCCCACACGTGAAGAGTGAGATGCCTGAATCTCCTGAGTTAGGAGATGCTGTGCCTGCTCCGGGAACACACCACGCATTGCTGGGGTATCGACAGGGCCATAGGGATGGCTAGGAGACCTGCCCCCCACAACAGCCCTTCTGTCACTACAAGCAAAGGCAAAACCCAAACCCAAGCAGAAAGCAAAAGAGGAAGCCTTTCCTTCCTCCCCCCAGTCCTGCAGTCTCCCCAGAGGATTCCCCCCCATAGGCTGATGCTGACAAGGCAAAGGAAAGAAAAACAGTTTGTGGAATACAGGTCCTGTATCATAAAGTAGAACAAAGAAGGGGGGATGTGGAGTCAAGAAGGAACAAATAACTGGTAAATCAATCAAGTCTGTACAGAAATGAACTGTCAACTTGACAATCGTGTGTTAGTGCTATAGCAACTCATCTTTGGTGGCCATGACTGTGGCAATATTTCATTGTTCCATATTTTTGTTATGTCAGTGTAGTATTTTATATTCCCTTAAACTTTACCTTCACCACCTACTTCTTTATATATTAAAATTTATTGAATAGCAAAAACTATGGTCTACAACCCCACAGTCTAAAACAGAGCACAAGACCCAATGACCATCAATGTCAATGACACAGAATTTCCTTATCACATTAATAATTGCAGTGCCATGACTTTCATTCTATATTGGGGGATGCAATATGCTTTCCCTGCTCTGACTGGTACAACAGAGCTAGAATTATGTAAAACTTCTTATTTACCTATTAGCTGCTTCTCTTTCCTATTGTCTGTAGGTCTTCCACTATATTATTCTTTTAATTTTTAAATGTATTTGGGTATAGTAGATTAACAATGTTGTGATAGTTTCAGGTCAACAGTGAAGGGACTCAGCCATACATACACATGTACCCATTCTCCCCGCAACACCCCTTCCCATCCAGGCTGCCACATAACATTAAGGAGAGTTCCATGTGTTCTACAGTAGGTCCTTGTTAGTGATCTATTTTAAATACAGCACTATGTACATGTCCATCCCAAACTCCCTGTCTCTGCCCTCCACCATCCTTCTCCATATGTTTGTTCTTTAATGTCAGTGAGTCTCTTTCTGTTCTGTAAGTTCATCTGTATCATTTCTTTTTAGATTCCCCATATGAGGGATGTCATACAAGAGGAATGAATAAAGAATATTTGGTATACTTATACAAAGAATATTACCCAGCCATTAAAAAGAATGAATCACAGAAAACTAATCAAACTGATCACATGGACTACAGCCTTGTCTAACTCAATGAAACTATGAGCCATGCCATGTAGGGCCACCCAAGACGGATGGGTCATGGTGGAGAGTTCTGACAAAACGTGGTCCACTGGAGAAGGGGATGGCAAACCCCATGCCTTGAGAACCCCATGAACAGTATGAAAAGGCAAAAAGATAGGACACTGAAAGATGAAATCCCCAGATCGGTAGGTGCCCAATATGCTACTGGAGCTCAGTGGAGAAATAACTCCAGAAAGAATGAAGAGATGGGACCAAAGCTAAAACAATGCCCAGTTTTAGATGTGATGGGTGATGGAAGTAAAATCCAATGCTGAAAAGAACAGTATTGTATAGGAACCTTGAATCTTAGGTCCATGAATCAAGGTAAATTGAAAGTGGTCAAACAGGAGATGGCAAGAGTGAACATCGAAATTTTATGTATCAGTAAACTAAAATGGACAGGAATGGGTGAATTTAACTCAGATGACCATTATATCTACTACTGTGGGCAAGAATCGCTTAGAAGAAGTGGAGTAGCCTTCAACCTCAAAAAAAGAGTCCAAAAGGCAGTACTTGGATGCAATTTCAAAAACAGCAGAATGATCTCTGTTCATTTCCAGGGCAAACCATTCAATATCACAGTAATGCAAGTCTATGCCCCAACCAGTAATGCTGAAGAAGCTGAAGCTGAATGTAGCTGAAGACCTACATGACCTTCTAACTAACGTCCAAAAAAGATGTCCTTTTCTTTATAGGGGACTGGAATGCAAAAGTAGGAAGCCAAGAGATATCTGGAGTAATAGGCAAATTTGGCCTTGGAGTACAGACTGAAGCAGGGCAAAGTCTAAAAGAGTTTACACAAGAGAACGCACTGGTCATAGCAAACACCCTCTTCCAACAACACAAGAGAAGACTCTACACATGGACATCACAAGATGGTCAATACTGAAATCAGATTGATTATATCCTTTGTAGTTAAAGATGGAGAAGCTCAATATAGTCAACAAAAATAAGCCTGGGAGCTGACTGTGGCTCAGATCATGAACTCCTTATTGTAAAATTCACACTTAAATTGAAGAAAGTAGGGAAAACCACTAGACCATTCTGGTATGACCTAAATGAAATCCTTTACAATTATACAGTGGAAGTGACAAATAGGTTCAAGGGATTAGATCAGATAGAGTGCCTGAAGAACTATGGACAGGGGTTTGTGACATTGTAAAGGAGGCAGGGATCAAGACCATCCCCAAGAAAAAGAAATGTAAAATGGCTGTCTGAAGAGGCCTTACAAATAGCTGAGAAATGAGGAGAAGCTAAAGGCAAAGGAGAAAATGAAAGATATACCTGTTTGAATGCAGAGTTCTAAAGAATAGCAAGGAGAGATAAGAAAGCCTTCCTCAACGATCAATGCAAAGAAATAGAGGAAAAAGAAATAGAATGGAAAAGACTAGAGATCTCTTCAAGAAAATTAGAGATACCAAGGGAACATTTCATACAAAGATGGGCTCAATAAAGGACAGAAATGGTAGGAACATAACAGAAGCAGAAGGTATTAAGAAGAGGTAGCGAGAATACACAGAAGAACTATACAAAAAAGATCTTCATGACCCAGATAACCATGATAATGTGATCACTTACTTAGAGCCAGACATCCTGGAATGTGAAGTCAAGTGGGCCTTAGGAAGCATCACTACTAACAAAGCTAGTGGAGGTGATGGAATTCCAGTGGAGCTATTTCAAATCCTAAAAGATGGTGCTGTGAAAGTGCTGCACTCTATATGCTAGCAAATTTGGAAAACTCAGCAGTGGCCACAGGACTGGAAAAGGTCAGTTTTCATTCCAATCCCACAGAAAGGCAATGCCAAAGAATGCTCAAACTACCGCATAATTGCACTTATCTCACACACTAGTAAAGTAATGCTCAAAATTCTCCAAGCCAAGCTTCAACAGTACATGAACCGTGAACTTCCAGATGTTCAAGCTGGATTTAGAAAAGGAAGAAGAACCAGAGATCAAATTGCCAACATCTGTTGGATCACTGAAAAAGAGAGTTCCAGAAAAATATCTATTTCTGCTTTATTGACTATGCCAAAGCTTTTGACTGTGTCGATCACAACAAACTGTGGAAAATTCTAAAAGAGATGGGAATAAATACCACACCACCTGACCTGCCTCCTGAGAAATCTGTAGCATGTCAAGAAGCAACAGTTAGAACTGGACATGGAACAACATACTGGTTCCAAATCGGGAAAGGAGTACATCAAGGCTGTATATTGTCACCCTTCTTATTTAACTTATATGCAGAGTACATCATGAGAAATGCTGGGCTGGAGGAAGCACAAGCTGGAATCAAGGTTGCCGGGAGAAATCAATAACCTCAGATATGCAGATGACACCACCCTTTTGGCAGAAAGCAAAGAAGAACTAAAGAACCTCTTGATGAAAGTGAAAGAGGAGAGTGAAAAGGTTGGCTTAAAACTCAACATTCAGAAAACTAAGATCATGGCATCCAGTCCCATCACTCTATGGCAAATAGATGGGGAAACAATGGAAACCAAGGCAGACTATTTTTTTGGGCTCCAAAATCACTGCAGGTGGTGACTGCAGCCATGAGATTAAAAGACACTTGCTCCTTGAAAGAAAAGTTATGACCAACCTAGACAGCATATTAAAAAGCAGAGACATTACTTGCCAACAAGAGTCCGTCTAGTTAATGCTATGGTTTTTCCAGCAGTCATGTATGTATGTGAGAGATGGACCATAAAGAAAACTGAGCGTCAAAGAATTGATGCTTTTGAACTGTGGTGTTGGAGAAAACTCTTGAGAGTCCCTTGGACTGCAAGGAGATCAAATTAGTCAGCACTAAAGGAAATCAGTCCTGAATATTCATTGGAAGGACTGATGCTAAAGTTGAAGCTCCAGTACTTTGGCCACCTGATGCGAAGAACTGACTCATTTAAAAAGACCCTGATGCTGGGAAAGATTGAAGGTGTGAGGAGAAGGGGATGACAGAGGATGAGATGGTTGGATGGCATCACCGACTTGATGGACACGAGTTTGAGCAAGCTCTGGGAGTTGGTGATGGACAGGGAGGCCTGGCGTGCTGCAATCCATGGGGTCACAAAGAGCTGGCCACGACCAAGCGACTGAACTGAGGCTCTTCTATCCATGGAATTCTCCAGGCAAGAATACTGGAGTGAGTAGCACTTAAAAGCTTCATCCTAATAAGTAAAATCATTTCTGATGGTGTTAAGAGCTGTAGAGAAGTTACAATAGGTAACAGGTTAGAATGAGAACAGTCAGAGGACAGGTAAGTTAATAGGATTTTGAAAGTTTTTAAGTACCAGGATAGTAAAGTTCAGATTTTAGTACAGGTATGAAAGAGAAGAAATTTAAAAAACTTAACACTGGCATACTAAGATAATCTTTTCAGGAAGGCTGGCTATGTGGGTCCACATGGTGATCTAGGGTGATGACACAAGGAAAGGTGCTGTGCATTCAGAAGGATTTCGTTTTGCAGTTTCATCCAAAAAAAAAAAAGGCAAGCTGCGACTTATTCCCTCACACACTCTCACTCACCAACTTGTAATATCCATGAAAGCAGAGAGCATGACTGTCTTTGCTGAACTGGATGACAGTCAATACTCAATAAATACTATACTACTGAATTCCTCCCAAAAGAGAGAAAATGGATGACTCTCAGAACTTTTTTCAACTATAACTCCTAATTTTTATTTGTTTTCATATATTTTAATCTAAAATTTCAGTGTCCTAGAACTGCTACACACTTAGAAAGTTTTAAGAATAACTGTTAATAAAATGCAACATATGTCATTTCCATGAACTTAGGTGTTCCACATTATTAATTAAGGTTAGTTTCCCTTTTAATCAGAAACATTAAATCTATTTTTAATCCTTACTCCTTCTTCTGCTCTCACCCAGCTGAAAGTCTTTCTAAAACTGAAAGACTTAACCATTAAACGTGCCTGGGTACTTTTAAATTAAATTTTTAATTAAATTTTAAATTAAATTTTAAATTTAAATTTAATTAAATTTTAAATTAAAAATGTTATCACAAAGAAGAAAGGGGAAGGAAATCAGCAACTGCCTTTGAAATACATGCATTATAAGGATCCAAGATAAACACTGGCCAGAACTTGAGGTGTATCATTTTTATTCAGAGTTTCCAACAGGTGTTTTTCTTTCAATTCCCTAATTTTTTCCTTTTTTTCAGACATAGAAGAAGAGAAAATTAATGCTGTGTATTCAAAGTTTCATGGTCTTGTTGCCTAGGAGGCTGAGCTCTGATGCCTGAGAATAAATTTCCACAGTAGCACCTGCAATTGATTTGTACCAGTTAAAATATTAATGGAAATGCAAACTAAAATGTTCATAAAGTTCTCTAGGACACTATTTGAAGACTTTGCTAGAGGTTTTAATTAAACACTATTAGCTATGATTTGTATTGACTTGTAGAAAACATTAAGTCCATTCTTTTATGTAATATTACTCTGAAAATCATCTCTATCCATTTTTTAAAAATGTATTACTATAAACCACATATAAATCCTGATAGATTGAATAGGTTTTTTAATTTAATAGGTTTAGGGTACCATTTTATCTATTTTAAGAATTAGAATAGGTTTATATATTTAAATTATGAACCAAATGAAGTTATTCATTCTTTACCTAGACATTTTCTGGGTAGCTATTACATGTTACTCACTAGGTATAAAAAGTACAAAAAGTACATGCTATGGAGTAGCTCACAGCCCAGAAGGGAAGACAGATTTACAAAATCTACACATATTATTTGCCTACACAGACACATACACACACACACACACACAATGACAACACAGAAGAGGAAGTGAAGGGTGGTGAAAGACAGCTTTAGAGATTGTATAGTTTTTGATTGTAAAAGGTTTGACATGTCTACTCTGGCATGACAGAATAAACAAAGCTTCATTTTAGAATTAATTTGCATCCATGAAAAAGCCCTTCGGTAGCTAATAAAGCACCTGGCCTATAACACATTCTGAACACATATCTGTTTAATGAATAAATGAAACAAACAACAATGGCAACAAAAACCAAGTTGAACTCTGATGTCTCTGTACTTGACCCTAGCTGTGTTGCATGAACCATCCGCGGAGTTGACTGGGCTGCCCCATAATAGGGAGACACATTCAGAAACTATGGGCTTTCTGATGGTTCAGATGGTAAAGAATTCACCTGCAACGCAGGAAACCCAGGTTCGATCCATGGGTCAGGAAGATCCCCTGTAGAAGGGAATGGCTACCCACTCCAGTTTTCCTGCCTGGAGAATTCCAGGGACAGAGGAGCCTGGTAGGCTGCAGTCCATGGGGACAGGAAGAATCAGACACAACTGAGCTCTTCCACTTCACTCAGAGATTAGACCACAACATTTACCACATCTTTTTTTTTTTTTTTTTAATTTTTTTATTAGTTGGAGGCTAATTACTTCACAACATTTCAGTGGGTTTTGTCATACATTGATATGAATCAGCCATAGATTTACACTTATTCCCCATCCCGATCCCCCCTCCCATCTCCCTCTCCACCCGATTCCTCTGGGTCTTCCCAGTGCACCAGGCCCAAGCACTTGTCTCATGCATCCCACCTGGGCTGGTGATCTGTTTCACCATAGATAGTATACATGCTGTTCTTTTGAAACATCCCACCCTCACCTTCTCCCACAGAGTTCAAAAGTCTGTTCTGTATTTCTGTGTCTCTTTTTCCGTTTTGCATATAGGGTTATCGTTACCATCTTTCTAAATTCCATATATATGTGTTAGTATGCTGTAATGTTCTTTATCTTTCTGGCTTACTTCACTCTGTATAAGGGGCTCCAGTTTCATCCATCTCATTAGGACTGGTTCAAATGAATTCTTTTTGACGGCTGAGTAAAATTCCATGGTGTATATGTACCACAGCTTCCTTATCCATTCATCTGCTGATGGGCATCTAGGTTGCTTCCATGTCCTGGCTATTATAAACAGTGCTGCGATGAACATTGGGGTGCACGTGTCTCTTTCAGATCTGGTTTCCTCAGTGTGTATGCCCAGAAGTGGTATTGCTGGGTCATATGGCAGTTCTATTTCCAGTTTTTTAAGGAATCTCCACACTGTTTTCCATAGTGGCTGTACTAGTTTGCATTCCCACCAACAGTGTAAGAGGGTTCCCTTTTCTCCACAGCCTCTCCAGCATTTATTGCTTGTAGACTTTTGGATAGCAGCCATCCTGACTGGTGTGTAATGGTACCTCATTGTGGTTTTGATTTGCATTTCTCTAATAATGAGTGATGTTGAGCACCTTTTCATGTGTTTGTTAGCCATCTGTATGTCTTCTTTGGAGAAATGTCTGTTTAGTTCTCTGGCCCATTTTTTGATTGGGTCATTTATTTTTCTGGAATTGAGCTGCAGGAGTTGCTTGTATATTTTTGAGATTAATCCTTTGTCTGTTTCTTCATTTGCTATTATTTTCTCCCAATCTGATGGCTGTCTTTTCACCTTACTTATAGTTTCTTTTGTAGTGCAAAAGCTTTTAAGTTTCATTAGATCCCATTTGTTTAGTTTTGCTTTTATTTCCAATATTCTGGGAGGTGGGTCATAGAGGATCTTGCTGTGATTTATGTCGGAGAGTGTTTTGCCTATGTTCTCCTCTAGGAGTTTTATAGTTTCTGGTCTTACATTTAGATCTTTAATCCATTTTGAGTTTATTTTTGTGTATGGTGTTAGAAAGTGTTCTAGTTTCATTCTTTTGCAAGTGGTTGACCAGTTTTCCCAGCACCACTTGTTAAAGAGGTTGTCTTTTTTCCATTGTATATCCTTGCCTCCTTTGTCAAAGATAAGGTGTCCATAGGTTCGTGGATTTATCTCTGGGCTTTCTATTCTGTTCCATTGGTCTATATTTCTGTCTTTGTGCCAGTACCACACTGTCTTGATGACTGTGGCTTTGTAGTAGAGTCTGAAGTCAGGCAGGTTGATTCCTCCAGTTCCATTCTTCTTTTTCAAGATTACTTTGGCTATTCGAGGTTTTTTGTATTTCCATACAAATTGTGAAATTCTTTGGTCTAGTTCTGTGAAAAATACCGTTGGTAGCTTGATAGGGATTGCATTGAATGTATAGATTGCTTTGGGTAGAATAGCCATTTTGACAATATTGATTCTTCCAATCCATGAACACGGTATGTTTCTCCATCTGTTTGTGTCCTCTTTGATTTCTTTCATCAGTGTTTTATAGTTTTCTATGTATAGGTCTTTTGTTTCTTTAGGTAGATATACTCCTAAGTATTTTATTCTTTTTGTTGCAATGGTGAATGGTATTGTTTCCTTAATTTCTCTTTCTGTTTTTTCATTGTTAGTATATAGGAATGCAAGGGATTTCTGTGTGTTAATTTTATATCCTGCAACTTTACTATATTCGTTGATTAGTTCTAGTAATTTTCTGGTGGAGTCTTTAGGGTTTTCTATATAGAGGATCATGTCATCTGCAAACAGTGAGAGTTTCACTTCTTCTTTTCCTATCTGGATTCCTTTTACTTCTTTTTCTGCTCTGATTGCTGTGGCCAAAACTTCCAACACTATGTTGAACAGTAGTGGTGAGAGTGGGCACCCTTGTCTTGTTCCTGATTTCAGGGGAAATGCTTTCAATTTTTCACCATTGAGGGTGATTACCACATCTTTTTTTTTTCCCCACAGCAACCTTAGACACTGAACTCAAGAATCCGAGAGTTGTGAGGGTGAAACATTATTTGAAAAGCATCTTAAATTCAAGCCACTTGAAAAAATAGGGAGTTGATTATGTGATACTTCTGGAGAATTTAAATACTTTAAAGCACAAAACTCTCTCACGAGTTTAATAAGATTATCTTTGGTGATCTGCCACTTGGGTGAAATGACACTGGTGAGGAAGTGTGGGGGAGGTGAGATGACTATATTAACTGAAGCCACGGACTATTTTTTGACTGTACAGACAGTAATTGAAGCTTCCTCCTTCTGAGCAAGAGGAGATCTTCAAAGAGTCAGATAATCCAATAGCGTACACAGTTGGAAGCATTTGCCTGAAACATGATTATATTCAAATAGTATTTTCGTCTATAAGTATGTGTTCTTAGCTATTTGGACTACTCAATGGCTTTTTGTTTTATTCTAGATTTGGGTGTTTAGTCTGTTAGTCACATTTTCCATCTTTCTTTTAGATCAGAAGAGCAGACAAGATCTCTGTTTGAAGCTAAGTGCCCGAAGCACCTGTGATGGTTCCGTGGCAATGACTTATGAAGAAGAGTCATACTGAATCATAGAACGTATGTGAAAGTCTGTATGTGTGTGTGAGAGAGATTATTAATGCAGAAAAGCAGACATTAATTCTTGGGAAATTGATAAGGAATTTTCATGCTTAGTTTTATATGAAAATTTGAGTTCGAACTCCTAAGTAGGAAATACAGTTCAAGTGAATGTTATTTTCTTCAAACAAATCTTAATTGCAACCTAGAATCCCTCTATTACTTTTCTAAAAAATGTAAAAATTAAATGTATGATTTAAGAGGTAAATACTAAACTTAAAAATTCATGCCTAAGGTAAAAGCAACACTTCAGTGTGTTTTCAATCTTTTTTGAAGTGTTCAGGTGATACAAAAGTGGTCTCTAAGTATCCACCATATCCATACACATTCTAAGAGTGAATAACAGTTATGGGTGAATAGAAATCTCTCAATTTTTCAACCATGAAAATAACATGAAATTTACATTGCCCTAAAAATAAATGTAAGCCATGCCAAGTGTGATTAAAAGGGATATTTTCAGATGGTGAGCCTTAAATGATTTTGTGATAGTCTGGAAGACAGATTATCCTATAATGGCTTATGCTGAAATTGACATCATTTTTTCCCTCTCCTTTCTCATTCTATACAAAGGTTTTACTAGTTGTCTGCTCTTATGATTAAAATCATTTAAAATCTCTGGATGAGCTGCCCTTTTGCCTGTGATTCCGTGTGGTCTATTATTATAATAACTATTATGCTGGCTACATAATACTGAAGAGATAAATATTCACAAAGCTCATTCCATAGCAAATGATTTATTAAACCAACAGCTTTTGCAAGCACATGATTTTTTTTAAGTATAGCTGTATTTATGAGACTTTAAGGCTAATTCAATTTTCCTCTCACTTATTGAGTTCGATTAAGTGTTATCTCCATTCATTCAGCAAAAATCGAGTGAATATCTATTCTTTACCAGGTGCCAGGGCTCCCAGCAGGCCAGCAAATCGCATTCTTCTTTCTCTGCTCTGAACAGATTAAGAAATGAAACAGAGCAGCATCTGATGGTGGAAACATCAGCTCTGTAACTTTTTAAGAAGACTCTGTTGGAGATGGTGGTTTAATGGCACGGTTGGAGGAGTGCCAACTGAACCCGTCCACCAGGCTCTCACTCACTGGTAAGGGCAGAGAAGGACCTGCCGCCCAGTGGACGGCCCATTGTCCTGCCCACTCCATGCTCCTGGAGGAAAAAAAGGAGGCAGGCCCTGCGTGGAGTACATATGTGTGAGCTGTCTTCCAACTGCCACTGAATAAAGGAGTAAGATGAGAGCAGATTTTTAAAATGGCGCTCCCACCAGGACTGGGAACAAAATACTCCCCCCTAATACTAGCTTTCCTGTGAGCAAATATGAGGAAGGATCTTACTCTTCATGCAAGAAGCTCACTGCCTACAAGGAATGCAGCCTAAAAGAAGAGACTGCTTCCTTCCTGAGAGAGTGGGCTGGAGTTGCAGGGAAATTGATGGTTGTGTCTGGAATGCTTCCATGTTTAGTTAGAAAGGATTGGGAATCTGGCTAGGGAGGGAATTCCTGTGCGTGTGTGCACATGCGCTCATTTGCTCAGTTGTGTCCAACAAGCTCTTCCGTCCATGGGATTTCTAAGGCAAGAATACTGGAGTGGGTTTCCATTTCCTCCTCCAGGAGCTCTTCTTGACGCAGGGACTGAGCCCCTCTCTCTTGTGTCTCCTGCATTGGTAGGCAGATTTTTTACCACTGCGCTACCTGGGACAGGAGAGATACCTCAGGCAAAAACAATATTCTTCAGTAATCACAACACAGGTTAAATCACACCACAGAGAGGATACTGTTCTTTCCTATCAATGCTCTCTTATTCCTTCTAAGTGGGGCATCAGACACTTTAGATATAAGAAAGGAATTAAATCAGGATATTAAGAGAAAAGATCACACACCCTTAGCATTCATTAGTAAAAGAATAATTCAAGTCACCCTGGAGAAAATAATCACTTTCCTGACTAGTTCTCTTATGACTTGTAGGGTTGACAAGGTTCTTAAGTTCAGTTCTATCAGTCATGTCCAAATCTTTGTGACCCCATGGACTGCAGCAGGCAGGCCTCCCTGTCCATCACCAACTCCTGAGGCTCACTCCAACTCATGTCCATCAAGTCAGTGATGCCATCCAACCATCTCATCCTCTGTCATCCCCTTCTCCTCCCACCTTCAATCTTTCCCAGCATCAGGGTCTTTTTCAATGAGTCAGTTCTTCGCATCAGGTGGCCAAAGTATTGGAGCTTCAGCTTCAGCATCATTCCTTCCAATGAATATTCAGGGCTGATTTCCTTTAGTATGGGCTGGTTGGATTTCCTTGCAGTCCAAGGGACTCTCAAGACTCTTCTCCAACACCACAGTTCAAAAGCACCAATTCTTTGGCACTCAGTTTTCTTTGTAGTCCAACTCTCACATCCATACATAACTACTGGAAAAACCATAGCTCTGACTAGACGGACCTTTGTTGGCAAAGTAATGCCTCTGCTTTTTAATGTGCTGTCTAGGTTGGTCATAGCTTTTTTTCCAAGGAGCAAGCATCTCTTAATTTCATGGCTGCAATCACCATCTGCAGTGATCTTGGAGCCCCTCAAAATAAAGTCTGCCCCTGTTTCCATTGCTTTCCCATCTATTTGCCATGAAGTGATGGGACCAGATACCATGATCTTAGTTTTCTGAATGTTGAGTTTTAAGCCAACTTTTTCACCCTCCTCTTTCACTTTTATTAAGAAGTTCTTTAGTTCTTCTTCTCTTTCTGCCAAAAGGGTGGTGTCATCTGCATATCTGAGGTTATTGATATTTCTCCTGGCAATCTTGATTCCAGCTTGTGCTTCCTCCAGCCCAGCATTTCTCATGATGTACTCTGCATATAAGTTAAATAAGTGGGGTGACAATATACAGCCTTGACATACTCCTTTCCCGATTTGGAACCAGTATGTTGTTCCATGTCCAGTTCTAACAGTTGCTTCTTGACATGCATAAAGATTTTGCAAGAGGCAGGTCAGGTGGCCTGGTATTCCCCCATCTCTTTCAGAATTTTCCACAGTTTGTTGCGATCCACACGGTCAAAAGCTTTGGCATAGTCAATAAAGCAGAAATAGATATTTTTCTGGAACTCTCTTGCTTTTTTGATGATCCAACAGATGTTGGCAATTTATCTTTGGTTCTTCTTCCTTTTCTAAATCCAGCTTGGACATCTGGAAGTTCACGGTTCATGTACTGTTGAAGCCTGACTTGGAGAATTTCGAGCATTACGTTGCTAGTGTGTGAGATGAGTGCAATTGTGTGGTAGTTTGAGCATTTTTTGGCATTTCCTTTCTTTGGGATTGGAACGAAAACACCTTTTCCAGCCCTGTGGCCACTGCTCAGTTTTCCACATTTGCTGCCATATTGAATACAGCACTTTCACAGCATCATCTTTTAGGACTGAAACATCTCCACTGGAATTCCATCACCTCCACTAACTTTGTTCATAGTGATGCTTCCTAAGTCCCACTTGACTTCACATTCCCGGATGTCTGGCTCTAGGTGAGTGATCACACCATCATGGTTATCTGGGTCATGAAGATCTTTTTTGTATAGTTCTTCTGTGTATTCTTGCCACCTCTTCTTACTATCTTCTGCTTCTGTTAGGTCCATACCATTTCTGTCCTTTATTGAGCCCATCTTTGCATGAAATGTTCCCTTGGTATCTCTAATTTTCTTGAAGAGATCTCTAGTCTTTCCCATTCTGTTATTTTCCTCTATTTCTTTGCACTGATGGCTGAAGAAGGCTTTCTTAGCCCTCATTGCTATTCTTTAGAACTCTACATTCAAATGGGTATATCTTTTTCTCCTCTGCCTTTAGCTTCTCCTCATTTCTCAGCTATTTGTAAGGCCTCCTCAGACAGCCATTTTGCCTTTTTGCATTTCTTCTTCTTGGGGCTGGTCTTAATCCCTGCCTCATGTACAATGTCACAAGCCTCCGTCCACAGTTTTTCAGGCACTCTGTCCATCAGATCTAGTCCCTTAAATCTATTTCTCACTTCCACTTTATAATTGTAAAGGATTTGATTTAGATCATACCTGAATAGTCTAGTGGTTTTCCCTAATTTCTTCAATTTAAGTGTGAATTTTGCAATAAGGAGTTCATTTTCTGAGCCACAGTCTGCTCCCAGTCTTATTTTTACTGACTGTATAGAACTTCTCCATCTTTGGCTGCAAAGAATATAATCAATCTGATTTCAGTATTGACCATCTGGTGGTCAGTTCAGTATTAGTCTTAATACTAAATTTTATTAGAATTTTTTGTAATATAAACATATTTCGGAAAAAGAAAAGATTAGTAGCTGACATTTATTGAGTGCTATGTGTAAGCATTTTACTTAAGTAATACACATGTTCTCATTCAGTCTTCCCAACAAATACTGATTACACTGATGTTTACATAGGATACATAGCTTAAATAAAACTATACAGATATTAAATGTTAGACATCAGAAAAATTTCATGTCACCCAGAGAATCAACGTAAAAACACTTCATAGAGCCTTGGAGACCAAGCATGATAGGATCTCTGCCTATATTTCTAACCTTGTCTCTGTGATCCTGTCTCACTGGTTCTCTTTCAGACGTCCAAATGTTCATATTTGTTCCTACTAGTGCCCTGCAGATTTGCATTGAAAGGGAAACATCTATGGTTATTTCTAAGGTTTATTACTTAAAAGTTGTTAATTTTTTAATTCAAATTCATATCTTCAAATTAAAAATTGAGCCTAATATTTTAAAATTTATATATCAAGTGCATTTATGAACTACACAATTGTTTTCTGAAAGAAAGTCATATTTTTATCATACTAAAAAAATAAAACTATGCCCAATTTCATTTTTATTAGTTTGGGACACTACATAAATTTAGTTTCCAGTTTTGACCTAGATAATCTCTAATTCTGAAGCACTAGGCCATTGTATGTATCAGTCACATATTTATTATTGAGATTACATTATTAAGAAACATTCTCATTTTTACTCAATAAAATTTTCACATAAACAGATTCAGAACTAAAGTGAGCCTCCGCCTAACAATTGGACCAAAACTCAAGGACAATTATTTTTTTATCTTATATCCTTTGTTTTACACAAATATTTCTAAGTAAAGATTATGTTTTATTTAGCACATTACATTCTGAGATTACAAAATGGTAAATGAAGAAAAAAATGGTAACTAAAGAAAGGACTAAGAATACCAGGAGAAGTGAAGTGGAAACATAGGTGTAAACTGGTTTTTGAATAAACAACAGACTCATAAAGGCAGAGGAAATAGGAAAGTCATCTGGGCAAGTTAAACTTCAGAGGCAGGAGGTTATTAAGAATCCAGTTTTAGGAAAGGGGATGGAAAGATGAAACTCTTCCTGAAGGTTGCCTGAGACATGGGTGGTTTGGGAAGACTAGACAGTCACATTTCTAAACACAACTGGGATAAACATAGCATTTCTGAGCCCCAGAGTTAATAGACACAGCACTCTCTCTCTTCTCCAAGATTTAGTGTCTTTGCCACTTAGGAAACCATTTTCACTTCTTCCCACACTTTCTTATAGAATGATTGCAAAGGCTTCTCCTTAAATAACAAGAAGGTTTGCGGGAGGCAGAGGGCTATAGTACAGTGGGTGACAGAAATGGCCTGCATTTCCTCAGTTCCAGACACTGTCAGACCTCCTGGACCATGGAACTCTTTTGAGAAAGAAGTTCTCAGTCTGGTTTCCTGCTTCAAGTATCATCAGCTCCCACCATCCGGCCCCCAACAACATTGACTTCATCCTCCTTGGAAGTGCCAGAATCAGTTTTATAAATCCCAAACCTTGATCAAGTAACTGTTCAACCACTCTCCCCATACCACAAGGTAAATTCCCATCTTGCATATGGCAGGAAACTTCTAGAAGGTGAGAGAGGAGCCATGTTCCTTGCTCCTCCTGTGTGCCCAGTGTGGGAGGCAGGGCTGGCGTGAAGTGTGCTCCCCTCCAAACGGGTTAATGAAAAGATGGTGTCTTATCTTCCACAGCTCTTTGTCTTCCTGGTGCTGCATTCCCCAACCACCACTGGTGCATCTCCAACTCCATCTTCATGTTCTTCCTTAACCTCCATATCAGCACTTCTTATTGTTGTTTTTCGGTCACTAAGGCATGTCCAACTGTTTGTGACCCCACGGATGGCAGCACGCCAGGCTTCCCTGCCCTTCACTATCTCTAGGAGTTTGCTCAAATTCATGTCCATTGAGTCAGTGATGTTATCTAACCATCTCATCCTCTGTTGTCCCCTTCTCATCCTTTTGCTTTCCATCTTTCCCAGGATCAAGGTCTTTTCCAGTGAGTTGGCTCTTTGCATTATGTGGCCAAAGTATTGGAGCTTCAACTTCAGCATCTGGTCTTCCAATGCATATTCAGGGTTGACTTCCTTTAGGATGGACTGGTTGAATCTCCTTGGAGTCCAAGGGACTTTCAAGAGTCTTCTCCAGCAGCACAATTTGAAAGCATCAGTTCTTTGATGCTCAGCCTTCTTTATGATCCAACTCTCACATCTATACATGACTACTGGAAAAACCATAGCTTTCAGCATCCTTACACTTTGCTAATCTAGCCACTTTTTTTTTTTTTTTCCAGTGGGTTTTGTCATACATTGATATGAATCAGCCATGGATTTACATGTATTCCCAATCCCGATCCCCCCTCCCACCTCCCTCTCCACCCGATTCCTCTGGGTCTTCCCAGTGCACCAGGCTGGAGCACTTGTCTCATGCATCCCACCTGGGCTGGTGATCTGTTTCACCATAGATAGTATACATGCTGTTCTTTTGAAATATCCCACCCTCACATTCTCCCACAAAGTTCAAAAGTCTGTTCTGTATTTCTGTCTCTTTTTCTGTTTTGCATATAGGGTTATCGTTACCATCTTTCTAAATTCCATATATATGTGTTAGTATGCTGTAATGTTCTTTATCTTTCTGGCTTACTTCACTCTGTATAATGGGCTCCAGCTTCATCCATCTCATTAGGACTGGTTCAAATGAATTCTTTTTAACGGCTGAGTAATATTCCATGGTGTATATGTACCACAGCTTCCTTATCCATTCATCTGCTGATGGGCATCTAGGTTGCTTCCATGTCCTGGCTATTATAAACAGTGCTGCGATGAACATTGGGGTGCACGTGTCTCTTTCAGATCTGGTTTCCTCAGTGTGTATGCCTAGAAGTGGGATTGCTGGGTCATATGGCAGTTCTATTTCCAGTTTTTTAAGAAATCTCCACACTGTTCTCCATAGCGGCTGTACTAGTTTGCATTCCCACCAACAGTGTAAGAGGGTTCCCTTTTCTCCACACCCTCTCCAGCATTTATTGCTTGTAGACTTTTGGATAGCAGCCATCCTGACTGGTGTGTAATGGTACCTCATTGTGGTTTTGATTTGCATTTCTCTAATTATGAGTGATGTTGAGCACCTTTTCATGTGTTTGTTAACCATCTGTATGTCTTCTTTGGAGAAATGTCTGTTTAGTTCTTTGGCCCATTTTTTGATTGGGTCATTAATTTTTCTGGAATTGAGCTGCAGGAGTTGCTTGTATATTTTTGAGATTAATCCTTTGTCTGTTGCTTCATTTGCTATTATTTTCTCCCAATCTGAGGGCTGTCTTTTCACCTTACTTATAGTTTCCTTTGTAGTGCAAAAGCTTTTAAGTTTCATTAGGTCCCATTTGTTTAGTTTTGCTTTTATTTCCAATATTCTGGGAGGTGGGTCATAGAGGATCTTGCTGTGATTTATGTCGGAGAGTGTTTTGCCTATGTTCTCCTCTAGGAGTTTTATAGTTTCTGGTCTTACATTTAGATCTTTAATCCATTTTGAGTTTATTTTTGTGTATGGTGTTAGAAAGTGTTCTAGTTTCATTCTTTTACAAGTGGTTGACCAGTTTTCCCAGCACCACTTGTTAAAGAGGTTGTCTTTTGTCCATTGTATATCCTTGCCTCCTTTGTCAAAGATAAGGTGTCCATAGGTTCGTGGATTTATCTCTGGGCTTTCTATTCTGTTCCATTGATCTATATTTCTGTCTTTGTGCCAGCACCATACTGTCTTGATGACTGTGGCTTTGTAGTAGAGTCTGAAGTCAGGCAGGTTGATTCCTCCAGTTCCATTCTTCTTTCTCAAGATTATTTTGGCTATTCGAGGTTTTTTGTATTTCCATACAAATTCTAGCCACTTTTTAAGACTACTAACAGGTACTCAGGGAGGTTTTCATTTATCTCCATATGCAATAAAAAATCCCCACAATGATTTCTATAAACTTTAATTATAGTATTTTCCTCATTGCCCTTAATGCATTTATTTATATCACACAAAAGCTTTTGACAATTTTAAAAGCAGGAAATATGTTATTCATCTTTGTATGCTCAATGACCAGCACTATTCTTGGCATAAATTATTTTTTATGTAAAAGTTTTTATAAATTGTTATTAAACACAAAAAGGAACAATCTTTTTAAGACTTTTCTGTGATTGTTTCTGGGTGCCAAAGTCTTTTCTATCCCCTTCTAAAATGATAATTTGACATGAGAACATTTATTCCCTAGTTATCTAACAAGTACCTTCATTAATAACAGAGGATTTGATTTAGTGGGGTTTTAGGTTTATTCCGTTGCCTTATTGAGCAAACTCCCAGAGATAGTGAAGGAAAAGGAAACTTGGCGTATGCTTCAGTTCATGGGGTTGCAATGAGCTGGACACAATTTAGTGACTGATCAAATTTCTCCATTATGTTTCTTAAGAAGAAAAATAGTCCAGGTATTCCTGAAAGAGAACAAACATGAGGTTCTTCTGCTCTTGGTTCTGCTTCCAAAGAGCTGCGAACATGGATTTATTTGAACCTCAATATCCTCAAGTATAAATCAAAGATGTGGACAGATGATGACTAAGATCCCATCTAAGTGTAATATTCAACTCTGAAAATTAATGAGTACATATTAAATACTTTATAGAAGCTATGTGTGATTATAAATCTATGCATAATTTCCTATTTTTATTTTACTAATTATTCTAAGGCTGCAAAAATATTCTGGAGAAACATGCTGGGGAAAATCCAGTTTTTACTTTATTGTCCATATTTTTCTCTCCATTTCTACATTCTATTATTCTAATCTAGTGAATCAGTTCATTTATACTGAAAACACAAATACCTTTTGATTATTGTTACTTTTCATCAGTAAAATAGCCACATAATAGATTTTAAGTAATTTATCTCATCTACAAAGAAAATGATTTGTTTCTTTTCCAGTGAATGTACTTTTTGATAATAACTTGAGCTTGGCCTACTTTATATATGAGTGATTAAAAAAAATATACACAGGCTGCTTTGGGCACATGTGAGTGATTCCAGTAAGCATGTATCTTCTGAAAATGGCACTTTTTTATTATGAAGAGAATTTTGCCTCACCATGTGACTGTATTTGAGATTACATTATGAAAAATGGCATGCATGATGAAATAAGAAGTGGAACTTGTATGATTTCTAACTGCCTTTCTAATAAAACCACCAGAGGGCTATTAAATAATCCCATTTAAAAGTATGTGCTTGCAGGAGAAATAAGGTTTCCATACTCATTCTCTATAGGCAAGTGTATATAAGCAAGCTGAAAGATTTCATTAGTTTTATCTTATAGGTTTTTTTCCCCAATCTACGGAATTTCACTCTCTTATAGGTAAGCACAGAGTCTAGAAAATTCTGCTTTCTTTGAAACATTTTCTTTGGATCCAATTTATGAAAATAAGATGATCTTGCTTTTTTCGTGTATTTATGTTTCTCGGAGTTTTAAATAAGGATATACTTTATTTTTTCTTGTCCATGGTCTGTAATTTTTCAGGAGAGTTAACTTCAATTCTGTGTTAGTTTTAAGTATACAGCAAAATGTTAAGTTATATATACATACATATTCTTTATCAGAAACTTTTTCATTATAGGTTATTACCAGGTATTGAGTATAGTTCCCTGTGCTTTACAATATGTCCTTGCTGTTCACCTATCTTATTTTTAAAAATTTTTATCAGAGTATCGTTGAATTACAATGCTGTTTGTTTCCAATGTACAGCAAAGTGAGTCAGTTACACATACACATAGATCCACTCTTTTTTAGATTCTTGCCCCATATAGGCCATTACAGAGTACTGAGTCTAGCTCCTTGTGCCCTACAGCAGGTCCTCATTAGTGATCACATCTATTTTACATATAGTAGTATGTACCTGTCAACTTATACACAACTCATCCCCCACCCCTGCCTATCCTATTGTGACCGTAAGTTTGTGTTCTACATCTGTACCTCTGTTTATGTTTTGTAAACAAACTCATTAAAGATATGAAAGTGAAAGTGAAGTCGCTCAGTTGTGTCCGACTCTTTGCGACCCCATGGACTGTAGCCTACCAGGCTCCTCTGTCCATGGGATTTTCCAGGCAAGAGTACTGGAGTGGGTTGCCATTTCCTTCTCCAGGGGATCTTCCCGACCCAGAGACCGAACCCAGGTCTCCGGCGTTGTAAGCAAGACCATTTACCATCTGAGCCACCAGGGAAGTCAAGGATATATGTATAAAGTTAAGGATATACTTTAAAATAAATATTTACACGTGCCTGAATATATTATTGAATCGTAAATGCACATTGATCGTTAATTTTTCATTACTCAGTTTAATATATTCAGTTTGTATCATAAAGTATACTGCTTAGACTTTCAAATTTTCAAAGAATCTGTAGTATTCATGCCTCTTCTTTTTAGAAGGCTTAAGGAGATTTGATAGGGAGGAAGAATTGCCTGTTGTTGATTTCCTTTGTGAAAGTTCCAACTGGATGCAAATACTAATCTGTAGCTACAATGCTCCTCCCTAAAAGAGCCTTCTTTCATCTCTGCTTGTTTCAGTTAATATCATTTTAGTTTTAATCATGATTTTCTGCAAAGATAAAAATGTATAGACAACAATATAGCAGAAATCCGTAAAACCATCACCCAGAGTTAACTATAATGTATATCCTAAGACATTTTCCATCCATTAAAAGGGCTCTGTATATAGATATACTACAGACATTCAATCCTGCCCCCATCATATCTCCTTCCATCTTTTTCCAGAGATACTGAAAGAATGTATTTCTTTCCCTTCATGATTATGTGTATGTGTATGTCGGTGTTTAGTCGCTGCATTGTATCTGACTCTCTTGCCCCTCCATGGACTGTAACCCAGCAGGCTTTTCTGTTCATGGGATTTTCCAGGCAAGAATACTGGTGTGGGTTTCCATTTCCTTCTCCAGGGAATCTTCCAGACCCAAGGACGGAACCCATGTCTCCTACATTGCTAGCAGATTCTTTACCACTGAGCCACCAAGGAAACTGTATGTGTGTATACACACACACACACACACACACACACACACATACATACATATATGTTCATAAAATATGTTGTCAGTAATATTTATATATGTTATATAGCATGATCTGATCATTTTTAACATGTTTCTTTAATTCACTTAAGGTTATATATTTGAAGTTTACTTATTTTGATGAATATATCCTTTATTTCAGGTTATTCCATTATTGGACCATACTAAATTTATCCATTCCTCAATGAACGAATATTTTGTTTGTAGATTTTTACTACTGAAAGCAATGCTGATTGAAGATCTTTTTGAGATTTTCCTAAAACCATGAACACAATTTTCTCAAGAGTGTATTTTCTCTAGCTGTCGAATCCCTGGGTCACAGGGTCATTACTTTGTGCTTCTAAAGCTTCTAAATGTGTGTGATCAACAAAACAGCAGAAGGCATAGTTTATCTTCATAATATATTCTCTTCTCTATCATTGCCAAATAAATGAATAATTAATTTCAAATAACTTACTGGTAGGGAGGTAATAAACTTTTCCAAGATAAATTGTATAACATCCCTCTCCATGGTGGCAAGTAAAGGTCATTTCTCCTTTTAAAAAAAGTCCTTTAGTCTTGCTTCAGAAAAGAATAAAAAGTAAGGAGCTTTCTGAAGTGTAATGGACCCAACCTGCAATGCAGCTAATGAGAATTTCTTCACCATTTTTTTTGGAACTGCACAGTTCCTGATGCCTTCTTCAAGCACATGACTCCCACTCATCTCACACGTGTAAAGGATAAAAAGAGAGAGGGACAGAAGAAAGAGGAAATAACCTTTTCTAGGATTAGAATTCTTAACAGAAAACTGCTAAGTTATAATATCTGTTATAAAAACATATGGGACCCAAGATATGTTTAGCACCTCTAACAATTGGTGATTTAAAGACTTTAAAGTGTAAAATGCAAATAACTGATTTGAAAACTGATGTCTTTGAAGACTAAAACCTTAAAAATATACTGAATACATGATTGATTAAAAATATCACTTTTATCCAATTTCATTTTTTGTGGATTTTTTTTCTCTATCAATACACACCATGCTAATAAAGAGTAGTAGAAGAGTATCCATAGCAGACAATTACTGATTTACCAATTCCATTGACACATATTGCTTACATGTGTGCTTAGAATAAAACAATAACCATTTGTCATGATTAATTTTATGTGTTAACTTGGCTATATCCTAGAGACAATTGATTCATCAAACACATTCTTAATATTGTTTTGAAGGTATTTTTTAGATGTGATTAAGCTTAAATCAGTAGATATTGAGCGAAGCAAATTACCCTCCAAAAGGCATGTGAGTCTCGCCCATTCAGTTAAGGACTTAAGAGAAAAGATCAAGGTTTCTGGAGCAAGGAGCAATTAGTCACAAGACTGGGACATTGAAACCCGGCCTGAGTTTCCAGCGCGGAGACTTCAGACTCAAAACCATAGCGTCAGCAACTCCCTCAACTTCCAGATTGCCTGCTGCTTGCTCCACGGATTCAGAACTTGCCAGCCCCCACAGCACATGAAACAATTCCTTCAAATCTTTCTCTTTATAGTTTTCACCTCACTTCTGAGTTTTTCTATATTTTCATTTACTTTGTACATATTTTTCTTTACAGTCCTCAGCAGTTATAATGTCTATTTATTATAAAAACCGGTGTCTGCTAATTGCAACAGCTTGGTCATCTTGTGGGTGGTCTCCGTTGATTGCTTGTTCTCTGCAGTATGAATCATCTATTTCTAGCTGTTGTAGGAGTAATGATTTTGGACAGTGTGATAGTTAATTTTTTTTTGAGGCAAGGAATAGCGATTTTATTCGGAAAGCCAAGTGTCAGAGGTGATGGTTAGTGTCCTAGAGTACCGTCTTCTAGGGGTCTGGATGTCAGCTTCTTTTATAGAACCATGACAGAGGAGGTGAGGAAGTAAAATCTGTGATGGTTAATTTTATATGTCAACGTGACTGGGCTAAGCGGTGCCCAGATAGCCAGTAAAACATTATTCTTGAGTATGTCTGTGAGGGTGTTTACAGGAGAGATTAGCATTTGAACCAGCAGATTAAATAAAGAAGGTCTGCCCTCACCAGTGTGAGTGGGCATCATCTGTCCATTGAGAGCCCAAACAAAAGAACATGTAAAGAAAGGGTGAATTCTTTCTCTCTCTTCTTGAGCTGGGGCATTCTTCTTCTCCTGCCCTCAGATGCGAAAGTGTTAGTCGCTCAGTCGTGTCCGACTCTGTGTGACCCCATGGACTGCAGCCCACCAGGCTCCTTTGTCCATGGGGACTCTCCAGGAAAGAAAACTGGAGTGAGTTCCTTGCCCTCCTCCACATTGGAGCCCCTGGTTTTCTGTTCATTGGACTCAGACTGACTTATAACACCTCCCTTCTTTGCTTTCCTGGTGGCGCAGATGGTCAATAATCTGCCTGCAATGCAGAAGACCCAGGTTTGATCCATGTGCCGGGAAGATACCCTGGAGAAGGAAATGGCTACCCACTGCATTATTCTTGTCTGGAGAGTTCCATGGACAGAGGAGCCTCCTGGAGGCATGAAGCCCATGGGATCTAAAAGAGTCAGACACGACTGAGTGATTTTTGCTTCAACCTCTCAGCCTTTTAGCCAATTCCTATAATTAAACTCCTCTTATCTCTTGCTCTACATATCCTATAGGTCTGATTTTCTGGCTAATCCCAACTAATACAGATTACATGATTGATATTGTGAATGATATATTACAGACCCTAGATACTGTTTGCTTTCCTTCTGAAAGAAATACTATTCAAAGTAATTTTAAAACATTAACCCTCAGCTAACTTTTTAAACTGTCATTAATTTTATTAAAATTTTTATTGGCTTCAATTTTTAAATTTCATGTTTAGATTTAGATTTCTGACATTGATTTTTATTTTATAAATTGTGTGCTGAAATATCATTTGCCTTGCATGCTGGAGTCATGGACACCCCCTTAAATTGAGCACCCCACATGAGCACTCCATTTGTTTCTGCATGAGCCTCATCCATCCTTAGAGAATAGAAGGTGTCTGATTCTGGTCTGGCTGTTACTGCTGTGTGTCAGCACGGTGGGTCGTTAATGCTCTGTCCAACTGGTGCCTGTCGATGCTAAATGATTTTAACACCATGATCCCAGAGGATGAATGCTCCAAATGGGGGCTGAATCTCTGTTCAGCTTACTATTTCCACAGCGACCATTCCCTCTGCCTCTATCAGTGGCATGGACACACACAAAATTCAAGTCATGAAGATCTTATCCCTGTCCAACACAGGCTGAGGAATAGGGAATTCATATGTGGTAGGCTTCCCTGGTGGCTCAGAGGTTAAAGCGTCTGCTCACAATGTGGGTGACCCGGGTTCGATCCCTGGGTCGGGAAGATCCCCTGGAGAAGGAAATGGCAACCCACTCCAGTATTCTTGCCTGGAGAATCCCATGGAGGGAAGAGCCTGGTAGGCTACAGTCCACGGGGTCGCAAAGAGTTGGACACGACTGAGCAACTTCACATACATCAGAACTATTTAAGTTCTCTGCTTGTCTGTGAACATACTTTCTACCTCTCTTAATCTTGTCAAAACAGCTCATCTCTCCACTCTGATTTCTTCCCTAAAATTAAAAGTGTTGAGTCCCTTGGACAGCAAGGAGATCAAACTGTCAACCTTAAAGGAAATCAGTCCTGAATATTCACTGGGAAGGACTGATGCTGAAGCTGAAACTCCAATACTTTGACCACCTGATGCAAAGAACTGACTCATTTGAAAAGACCCTGATGCTGGGAAAGATTGAAGGCAGGAGGAGAAGGAGACGACAGAGGATGAGATGGTTGGATGGCATTACTGACTCAAAGGACATGAGTTTGAGTAAGCTCCGGGAGTTGTTGATGGACAGGGAAGCCTGGCGTGCTGCAGTCCATTGCATTACAAAGAGTTGGACATAACTGAGTGACTGAACTGAAAAAATTGAAAATGGTATTCTTAACTGACATCATGAAAAAATTCTACTGCCAACTGGATATACTTGTTTCCTATGTTGTCAACAAATAAACCTATGAACCCCAAAGTTATCTATAGTCACCATTTTAAAGTTAAATTTTAAAAACAATGCCCAGACATTCACTTCTAATATTAGTTTCAATAATATGGCATTAGCTTTTTACTCCCTCTCTTCCACCATTTCTCTACTTTTCCTCACCACTATAATTTCCACTACTTAAAATGTTATATATAGAAACAGCATTCAAATTGCTTATGAAAAAGTATTCTTGTCTACTTATACATGAATACACATATTATCTTGCTCATTCACTCATTGTTCAATCTTATTTGTGTATCCATTCACTAGTCTTTGCATCTGCTTCCTTTTTTATTTTTTTTTCATTTATCTTTATTAGTTGTAGGCTAATTACTTTACAATATTGTAGTGGTTTTTGTCATACATTGACATGAATCAGCCATGGATTTACATGTATTCCCCATCTGGATCCCCCCTCCCACCTCCCTCTCTACCCGATCCCTATTGGTCTTCCCAGTGCACCAGGCCCGAGCACTTGTCTCATGCATCCCACCTGGGCTGGTGATCTGTTTCACCATAGATATTATACGTTTCGATGCTGTCCTCTCGAAACATCCCACCCTCGCCTTCTCCCACAGACTTCAAAAGTCTGTTCTGTACATCTGTGTTTCTTTTTCTGTTTTGCATATAGGGTTATCATTACCATCTTTCTAAATTCCATATATATGTGTTAGTATGCTGTAATGTTCTTTGTCTTTCTGGCTTACTTCACTCTGTATAATGGGCTCCAGTTTCATCCATCTCATTGGAACTGATTCAAATGAATTCTTTTTAACGGCTGAGTAATATTCCATGGTGTATATGTACCACAGCTTCCTTATCCATTCGTCTGTTGATGGGCATCTAGGTTGCTTCCATGTCTTGGCTATTATAAACAGTGCTGCGATGAACATTGGGGTGCAGGTGTCTCTTTCAGATCTGGTTTCCTCAGCATGTATGCCCAGAAGTGGGATTGCTGGGTCATATGGCAGTTCTATTTCCAGTTTTTTAAGAAATCTCCACACTGTTCTCCATAGCGGCTGTACTAGTTTGCATTCCCACCAACAGTGTAAGAGGGTTCCCTTTTATTCACACCCTCTCCAGCATTTACTGCTTGTAGACTTTTGGATAGCAGCCATTCTGACTGGCGTGAAATGGCACCTCATTGTGGTTTTGATTTGCATTTCTCTGATAATGAGTGATGTTGAGCATCTTTTCATGTGTTTGTTAACCATCTGTATATCTTCTTTGGAGAAATGTCTATTTAATTCTTTGGTCCATTTTTTGATTGGGTCATTTATTTTTCTGGAATTGAGCTACAGGAGTTGCTTGTATATTTTTGAGATTAATCCTTTGTCTGTTGCTTCGTTTGCTATTATTTTCTCCCTGCTTCCTTTTTTAAATTGTTTTATCTTCTACTAAGACAGTGCAGATTTGCCAGCTAGTAGACTACCAAAAAGAATCATTTCCCAACTGTTCCTTATTTGTGACTTAGGAAAAATGACATTTCTAGTACCTCTAGTTCCTTGGGTTAAACTTGAAAGTAACAGAATCATCTTTTGCATTTCTTTAAAAAATTAGATAATAATGTGTTAATACAAGAAACATAGCAAGTGGTCAGTAGAAGTTTGTTTTTTCCACCGCATAATACGTAACTCTATTCTGTTTGGAATTTTGCCACTGTTGTTTACTGACCTACTGTGATTTGCCTCTGTCATTACTTGTATTATCCAGAGAGTATTTAAACTGATAAATTTATCTTCTGCAAACTGTACATAAGCTGTTGTATGCCATAGACTAATTTTTGACCTTCCTAATGTAGTCAGGTTAATTGCCAGTTAATGAAAAACATTTATTTTGACCACAATAAGGTGCTCAGCAGGAATTTTCTACCTAATTAATAGTGATGTGTTGTATGAAACTCCACTGGCATTTTGCACCCAATTCAAAGCAATTTCAGAAATGAATAATCCACAATATATTTGAATATGCTTTTGCCAATCATGATAACTATTCATGGTAAAGAATATTTTGTAAACAATCAGTGCATAACGATTATTCAAAGTGATTTGTTTCCACGTAAACAGCAAAAAAATAGGTTGAAGAATACATCTTTGTCTCAAGAATAGATGTGAAAGTCCTTTCTTAAAAATTAAATTGTGCTCTCTCAGCAGTACTCCTCTCAATGTTTTAAATATTAATATTTAATTACTGATCTAATTATTTTCCAAATGAACATATAAAACATGCATTAAATAGAAGAAAAAGTGTCTAGTCCACTTTTACAAAATTAGATAGTCTTTAAGATATGTCTGATTATGATTGTTAAAGGAGTCAAACTAAAGGAGTTTTATATGCAAAGTAATTTAAACTCTATTAAATGGATAAATACTTAGAAGATTTTTTAAATAGTGAGCTAAGGAGTAATCCTTTAACTGGAGCTGTGTGAGTTTGGGAAGTCAGATAAAGTATGTTCCCTTCAAAAACACTTCAAGCTTTAATCACAGCTTTGTAACTTCACTTTGTTATAAATTTCACCAGAGAATCTCTAGGGTTCATGTATAAACTATCTTAAACATTCTGAAAACCCTGAGAATCAGTAATCTTTACTGAGGTTGTCTTTTTCTACTAATCTCTGCCTTAATAATCTCAGGTCAGCTAATTTTTTAAATAAATAAGAGGCAAAATGTTGTGACTCAGAGATGCTAATAAAATATACCATATTCTGAAATAGAAATCAAGAATTCTTATGCACTCTCAATTAAAATATCTTGAAAGCATCAGTGTTTAATCCTTTAAACTATATCTCCTAGTTGTATTATAACTTGGATTTAGGAAAACCATATGATTTCGATTATTAGGTGTACCAGTACAAAGAGAAAAAGACCTGATGTGAGGGACACGCGTGAGTGACCTGAGGAGATTGATTTTGCAAGGACTGACTGAGAAAATCAAATTTGATCTCCTTCAATATTTTACTTAAACCTGGCTGTGGTTTTAACTGCACTGAATGCATTGCAATGATGTCACATTTTACCCCATCTATAGGTTAAAGAAACAAAATTACTACCGTCTAGCTACCTCACCTGCTTTCATTTTCACACACGTTAGCTTGACAGAGATGAATTTTTACAGAAAGCATTGATAAAACCAGAAATTCTTGACAAAGCATAACATGTAGATAAAGACATAACCACAAGTTATGAGTTTATTTTTGAAACCTACACATTCTCTTCACCCCCATCTGAACATTCTCACTATTTCAGTGTAAAACTAAGTGATGCAGGGATTGTTCAATTGCACAGCTTAAAAAAATGGGGGCTTTCCAGGTGGTGCTAGTGGTGAACAGCCTCCTGCCAATGCAGGAGAGGAAGGCCACACAAGTTCAACCCCCTGAATCAGGAAGATCCCCTGGATGCAGTCCATGGGGCTGCAAAGAGTTGGACATGACTGAGCACGCATGTATGCACACACACACACACACACAGCTAAAAATAACACATCACTGTAAAAGTTACTCTTAGTGAAGAGCCTACATAACTATGTAATTGTGGTAAAGACCTAAAATCGAGGTCCAATATTATATGTTGTCATCTGGTAAGTGGTCTAACTGCAAGGTTCTGTCCCCATTCTGCACCCCCTCCCCCCATTCTGTCCCCAAGCCATACAACTCTCCTTTTCAAATGTACTGGGTACATTTGATTATCTTGGAAAGTAGGTATTAGGTCCTTGCCAGTCTGTGGAATAATTCAACAATCCAATTACACTTTTCCATGGGAACCAAGAGGCCAGCCACCCTCTTGATACTGTAGGATATATACCTCCCAGGGCCTCTGCTTGTTCATTCTGTTCCCAAGTGCAAGGCCCTTGTGGCCCTGAGGTTTGGATCCTCGTATATATATATATATATATATATATATATATATATATATATATATATATATACACACACACACGCATATATATATATATAAATGCTTTAACCTGCAATATAACAAATTTCATTAATTTTAATGAATTCCTTGTTGAACACCAACTGGGTCAGGCTGAATTATCCTTCATACTTTCTTTACCATCTAACATTTTGCTTAAGATTTTTGTATGAATGTTCTTAAAATTTATCAGCTTGTGATTTTCCTTTATTTTGCTGTCCTTGTTAAGTTTTGTTTTAAGATGCTTATTTGCCTCATAAAATATTTAAAGGAAATTTCACTGCTTTTTCTCTAAATCTGAGAAAACTTGAACTTGATTTGGATTACTGCCTACACAGATGTCTGGTAGAATTCATCAGTGAACCCAACTGTGTTTGGAGTTCTTTATGGGAAAGATTGCTGATTATTAATTGAGTCTAGCTTTACTTATAATTCAGTCTTCCTTCTCCTTTCATAACTTTTACTAATATTTTACCAGTGATTTTTAGATTTTTACCTACATTTTCTTATCTATTGCCATAAAGTGACTTGAAATAAGTTCTTATAAGCTTTTATCTGATTCCTTTTGCTTTATGGTCTCTTTGGGGTTTGTTCATGCTGACTTGTCTCCTTGTATACATAATTTTTTGAACTGAATTGCAGACATTGCCAAAGAAAAACTGCAAGAAAAAATTTTCAGTACCTAAATGCTGCTGCATTCTGCATCAGAGGTCAGAGACACTGGCAACTCTAAATTATCTTAATCTACACAAATAATGAGAAGTTCTGAGTTGAGTTTAAGTCTTTCAGCCATGTATATTCCTATTACACCTGTAATCTTTAAACAAATGATTCCCAGTCAAAATTCTAGGAGTGTTACCAAGATTTTCCATCTATGCCTAGATGTTTCATAAACTTCAATTTTTGTTCCTCTTATCCCATGGATGTTCTATTTTATCTGATATCAGAATAGCCACTTTAGTGTTCTATCATTTCTGTTTGCATATTTTTCTCATTATTTTACTTTCAATCTGCTCATATGTTCAAATCTTCAGTGTATGTCCTGCAGCATATAATTAGAAATTGTTTATTTTAACCATATTGACAAACTCTGCCTTTTGACTGGATTGTTTAATCCACTCATATTTAGTGTTATTATGTATATAATTGGATTTATGGCTTGTAGTTCAGTTTGATTTTGTATATATCTATTCTTTATGTTCCTCTGTCCTTAACTGCTTTCTTTTGCATTAAGTGAATATTTTCCAGTATAACATTTTAACTTCTTTAATAAATAAAAAGAATAAACACATAAGGGGGTGGGGGAACTCCACATTCTTTAGCTGTAGAGATTGTTATATTTTCTCAAATAATCTCATTCCTTGTCCGCTTAGATCTAAAGGATTTACTATTAATATATCTTATCTTCAAGTGAATCATATACCTGAAGTAAATGACCTTGAATCAATTAATTTGAAAACCTTCAAATTGTTGAAAGACACATGGTTTTGCCAGCTTCGAAGTGTTCGAAGGAACAAGCCTAAGTAAGCTCAAGAGGAGGAATTTTCTCTTGAAGGAGGAATTTGCATGAGGAGAGGTCTCAGTGCAACTGACCGAGGAAGCAGCAAAGCCAAGCGGCTCATCGGCTGTGCCAGCGGTCTGCAAGGACCTGCTGTCCTTACGGGGTGGTGACTGACATCTGGTTGTCAGTAAGCCCGTTTTGGTTTCTTAGAGAAAGGTAATGGATCTGAGGCTATTATTGCATTTGGCTCAGCAGCTCAGCTAGTAAAGCTTCACTCTAACTGGGGGAGGAAAATGACAACTCACTCAGTATTCTTGCCTGAAAGCTCCCATGGACAGAAGAACCTGGCAGACTACAGTCCGAAGGGTTGCAAAAAGTCAGACACGACTGAGTGACTAAGCGCACACACCCAAAGTTCATTTTGGAAGTAGTAAACTCTTTTTTTTTTTTTTAATTTTTTTTTTATTATTATTATTTTTTTTTTCCAGTGGGTTTGTCATACATTGATATGAATCAGCCATGGATTTACATGTATTCCCAATCCCGATCCCCCCTCCCACCTCCCTCTCCACCCGATTCCTCTGGGTCTTCCCAGTGCACCAGGCCGGAGCACTTGTCTCATGCATCCCACCTGGGCTGGTGATCTGTTTCACCATAGATAGTATACATGCTGTTCTTTTGAAATATCCCACCCTCACCTTCTCTCACAGAGTTCAAAAGTCTGTTCTGTATTTCTGTGTCTCTTTTTCTGTTTTGCATATAGGGTTATCGTTATCACCTTTCTAAATTCCATATATATGTGTTAGTATGCTGTAATGTTCTTTATCTTTCTGGCTTACTTCACTCTGTATAATGGGCTCCAGCTTCATCCATCTCATTAGGACTGGTTCAAATGAATTCTTTTTAATGGCTGAATAATATTCCATGGTGTATATGTACCACAGCTTCCTTATCCATTCATCTGCTGATGGGCATCTAGGTTGCTTCCATGTCCTGGCTATTATAAACAGTGCTGCGATGAACATTGGGGTGCACGTGTCTCTTTCAGATCTGGTTTCCTCAGTGTGTATGCCCAGAAGTGGGATTGCTGGGTCATATGGCAGTTCTATTTCCAGTTTTTTAAGAAATCTCCACACTGTTCTCCATAGCGGCTGTACTAGTTTGCATTCCCACCAACAGTGTAAGAGGGTTCCCTTTTCTCCACACCCTCTCCAGCATTTATTGCTTGTAGACTTTTGGATAGCAGCCATCCTGACTGGCGTGTAATGGTACCTCATTGTGGTTTTGATTTGCATTTCTCTGATAATGAGTGATGTTGAGCATCTTTTCATGTGTTTGTTAACCATCTGTATGTCTTCTTTGGAGAAATGTCTGTTTAGTTCTTTGGCCCATTTTTTGATTGGGTCATTTATTTTTCTGGAATTGAGCTGCAGGAGTTGCTTGTATATTTTTGAGGTTAATCCTTTGTCTGTTGCTTCATTTGCTATTATTTTCTCCCAATCTGAGGGCTGTCTTTTCACCTTACTTATAGTTTCCTTTGTAGTGCAAAAGCTTTTAAGTTTCTTGCATTCCTATATACTAACAATGAAAAAACAGAAAGAGAAATTAAGGAAACAATACCATTCACCATTGCAACAAAAAGAATAAAATACTTAGGAGTATATCTACCTAAAGAAACAAAAGACCTATACATAGAAAACTATAAAACACTGATGAAAGAAATCAAAGAGGACACAAACAGATGGAGAAACATACCGTGTTCATGGATTGGAAGAATCAATATTGTCAAAATGGCTATTCTACCCAAAGCAGTCTATAGATTCAATGCAATCCCTATCAAGCTACCAACGGTATTTTTCACAGAACTAGACCAAAGAATTTCACAATTTGTATGGAAATACAAAAAACCTCGAATAGCCAAAGTAATCTTGAGAAAGAAGAATGGAACTGGAGGAATCAACCTGCCTGACTTCAGACTCTACTACAAAGCCACAGTCATCAAGACAGTATGGTACTGGCACAAAGACAGAAATATAGATCAATGGAACAGAATAGAAAGCCCAGAGATAAATCCACGAACCTATGGACACCTTATCTTCGACAAAGGAGGCAAGGATATACAATAGAAAAAAGACAACCTCTTTAACAAGTGGTGCTGGGAAAACTGGTCAACCACTTGTAAAAGAATGAAACTAGAACACTTTCTAACACCATACACAAAAATAAACTCAAAATGGATTAAAGATCTAAATGTAAGACCAGAAACTATAAAACTCCTAGAGGAGAACATAGGCAAAACACTCTCCGACATAAATCACAGCAAGATCCTCTATGACCCACCTCCCAGAATATTGGAAATAAAAGCAAAAATAAACAAATGGGACCTAATGAAACTTAAAAGCTTTTGCACTACATTTTGGAAGTAGTAAACTCTTATCCATGACATATTTAAGCAAATATTGACTCTCTTGCATTTTTCCTTAGATGCTTAATGCTGTTTTTTATTTCAACTAACTTTCAAATGCAAATATTTTCAAAATTTTATAATTCATATTTAAACTTCAGCTTATTTCAAATCCCTTATAAAATGCATCACAGTTTTGATTTAAAAGTCAAATAAAGATTGTATTTGGAAAATATATATTAAGAGAAATGCAAAAAATTTTTCAGACATATACAGTAGTTAGATTTTGTAGTTCTCATAATCTTTAAAGGAAGTTATCAGATATACTGCAATAATGAGATGAATAGTATACTAAACAGTGGAAAATAGGAAAAATAATTGGAAAATAACATAGACTGATTCTTGCTTGTATTAATGTTATTCCATACATGAGAATCTTTTTTAATACATTATATCTTAAAAATCAATCTGATAATGAATTGGGCACAAGGTTAGTCTTAATTAATTCAGTCTCCTGTGAGAGAGCATAAATGAAATATAATCCATTTTAATCTTCATTTACCTTCTTTAAAAATGAGAGGAAACTTCTATTTCAACCTTACTGTGTTAGTATTTTAGTTTAATAACAGAATGAAAATATATGGATTTTATTTTTAATAACAGAATGAAAATATATGGTATTAAAAAATACCGTCTTGGATTTTTTAAGGAGCATTGGCTCTATCCTGAGTATTTCATTGACATTAATGCAGTTTACCCAATTAAAAGCTACATTAAATTCTCTGTCTTCACTGCAGTTGTCAATTATGCTCCCGTCAGGTCACTACCCTCTCCCCAAACTTTTATTACTAAATTACCTTGATGAAGTGATGCTTAAATTTCTCCGTGGTACTTTCTGAAGTTATGACACTAATTTTCATTCAGGATCATATCACCATCTATCAGACTATTTCTTGAGAATCTGTTCTAGCAAATACACACACACTCACACACACAAAGTGCCTCAGGCTTTGCAATATTTCACATAGAGATACTTAGAGGGAAAAAAATAGCTGGTGTTAAAAAAAAAATGGAGATGTATACCTTTGGCTGATTCACGTTGAGGTTTGACAGAGAACAGCAACATTATTTAAAGCAATTATCCTTCAATAAAAAATAATTTTTTAAAAAAAGGTTTAAAAAAAAGAAAAATGGAGGAAACACTACCCACTACAATAACTATAAAGACATATAAAAAATAAGCAACGGTGCTCAGAAAATACAGTTCATACACAGTGAAAACTAATACCAATGTGCAATTCTGATATCTGTAAGAAACATACGCTGAAAAGAAAACATATGATTTACACTTTACCCAAAATTTATATAAGAGCATATTTGAGATCTGTCTTATATGATTCAGACAGTCTGCCACACAATATTAAAATACTTGGCACCTTCCTGACTCTTGACTTAGAGACCTAGCATCTCTAATCACTAAAATATTGAAGTATCATGCCTACCCTGAAGGAACTTATTTATTAAGCAGCCCAGCCCAAATTCTTCTCACACTCTCCTTTATCCGTTGTTACTACAGTTTTAGAACATTATAGTCTGCAGCTCCCCCCCACCATAATATGTAGGCTAAAAGCAAAGGGTAAAGTGAATAAAAGTAGTACATTTGTTATTTGTTTTCCAGTCCCATCATTTTATGGTAAACAGGAAGGGAAAGTGGAAGCAGTGACAGGTTTTCTGCGGCTCCAAAATCACTGTGGACAGTGACTGCAGCCACAAAATTAAAAGATGCTTGCTTCTTGGAAGAAAAGCTATGACAAACCTAGACAGCGTATTAAAAACCAGAGACATCACTTTGGAGACAAAGGTCTATATAGTCAAAGCTACGGTTTTTCCAGTAGTCATGTATGGATATGAGTTGGACCCTAACGAAGGCTGAGCGCTGAAGAATTGATGCTTTTGAACTGTGGTGTTGCAGAAGACTCCTGAGAGTCCCTTGGACTGCAGGAGGTCCAACCAGTCAATCCTAAAGGAAATCAACCCTGAATATTGGAAGGACTGATACTGAAGCTGAAACTCCAATACTTTGACCACCTACTACGAAGAGCTGACTCATTGGAAAAGACCCTGATGCTGAGAAAGATTGAAGGCAAAAGGAGAAGGGGACAATATTGATGGACAAGAAATGGTTACATAGCATCACTGATTCAATGCACCAGAATTTGAGCAAACTCTGGAAGGTAGTGGAGGACAGAGGAGCCTGGCATGCTACAGTCCGTGAGGTAGCAAAGAGTCAGACACGACTTTGCAGCTGAACAAAAACACCATCATAAAAGATTGAGAATGCAGAGCAGATTCAAGGGGGAAGAACTCCAGCAGCATGGCAAATATCATAGTAAGTGGTGATGCCTGTGATTAGAGAAATCTTGTGAGCAAGGTTAAAAAAGGATATCATAAATAATACTCAAACATTATTAACCATAATGGGGAAAATGATAAATGGAACTGCATAAAATGAAAAACTTCTTATCAAAAGACATCATTAAGAAATTGAAAGGACAAACCACAGTCCAGGAGATGATATTTTCACATGTGCCTAACAGAAGACTCACAAGGAACTTCCAGAAATCATAAGTAAAAGCCAGGGAAGCTAATAAAACAACAGGAAAAGACCTTAAGCATGTATTTATAAAAGGAGATATCCAAATTGCCAATAGCATGAGAAAAGTTGCATGCTCAGTAGCTCAGTCATGTCCAACTCTTTGCAACACCATAGACTTTAAACCACCAAGTTCTTCTGTCCATGGAATTTTCCAGGCAAGAATACTGGAGTGGGTTGCCATTTATTTCTCCAGGATATCTTCCCAACTCAGGGATTGAACACGTGTCTCCTGCGTCTCCTGCATCAGCAAGCGGCTTCTTGACCACTGTGCCCCAGGAAATTAGTCAAGTCCTAAATCTAAATACACCCATTCCTGCTGCTGCTTCTGCTAAGATGCTTCAGTCATGTTCGACTCTGCATGACCCCATAGACAGCAGCTCACCAGACTCCTCTGTCCGTGGAATTCTCCAGGCAAGAATACTGGAGTGGATTGCCATTTCCTTCTTCGATACCCATTCCTATGACTCTGTAAATTGACTCCTAGGCAAGTGGCCAAAAGAAAATCACACATATGTAAAAAAGTATATAACTCAGATGTCTATCAACAGAAAAAGAGATAAAAATATAAATCACTGTATTGCCTTAGTCAGCCTGGGCAGCTATAACAAAAACACCATCGACTGAGTGGCTTAATCAACAGAATTTTATTCCTCACAGTTATGGAGGTTGGAAGTCTAAGATCAGCATGATAGCAAGGCTGGGCTCTGGTGCAAACCCTCTTCCTGGCTCATAAATAGCCACCTTCTAAAAGATCCTAATATTCCTGGGAGATAGAGAGCTCTGAGCCCTTCATCTACTTTCCCTTTCAAGAGCACTGAGCCCATCAGCAGGACTCCATCCCTCTGCTTCCACCCAAACCCACTTACTTCCCAAGAGCCTCACCTCCGAGCACTATCCCATTATGAATCAGGGCCTCAGCATATAAATTTTGAGGGACATAAACTTTCAATCCATAGCAGATCTATTTATACGAGGGAAAACCTCACTTAATGAAAATAAATGCAGCACACTGACAAGTGTACTTGCTGTAATGTAATGGTAATGACAGGTAACGGGATTCCCAGGTGGCTCAGTGGTAAAGAATCCGCCTGACAATGAAGGAGACGTGGGTCCACCCCTGGATTGGGAAGATGCCCTGGAGAAGGGGATGGCAGCCCACTCCAGTACTCTTGCCTGGAGAATCCCAGGGACAGAGGAGCCTGGCGGGCCACAGTCCATGAGGTCGCAAAGAGTGGCCCACTGAGTGACTAAGCACGAATGCACAACAGGTAACACCTTGCAGCTAGAATTTTGAGAAAACGAAGTCAGATGTAAGAATATATAATATTCCATTTATATAAAGTACCAAATAGGAAAAAGTTATCCATGGCATTGTAAGTCAGATATTTTCCTTTGTGAGGTAGTGACCAGAAAGGGCACAAAGACACCCTGCTAGGATTTCCTAACGTTCTTACTTGTATTTCCTAGTTACATTTGTGGGCATCTTTACTCTGAAAAGTATTTAAAAGTTTTATGCCTATAATCTGTACACATTTTAAGGGTTTGTTATAGGACAGTGAAGATAACTTTTAAAATATTTAGGGAAAGAGGATAAAAATGATACCCCTACTGTCAAAGAGAAGTGTCCTCGGTTAAGCTTATAAATAACTTGGTATTAGACTGTAAAGTGAGTTTTTAAAAAGTTCAAAAACCTCCAACATTATAATTGAAAGAGGGTTATTGTGTGTTGACAGACAGTAGCCTTAACATATCTCAACACTTCAAGAATTGGAAATGAGAAAAATTAACATTGGCCTCTTGGGGGAAAAAATCATTGCATGATGAATTAAAGTAAATGATTAAAGCAACATTTCTCTAAAACGACATTCTGAGAAATCAAGATGGAAACTTCAGGAGGTTGTTTGGAATCCTTGAAAAAGTGTAAGAGTATGTGCCCATTTTATAACTAATGGGGAAATCCAAGTAAGCACAGATTGAGATAAGGTGTGGTTTGAAATCAAAAGCAAAGGCGGAGATGAGAAAATATTGCAAGGGAATTAAAAGCTCAAAAGGCAGAATTATGTTCAACTGTTATAAGACTATTAAAATATTTTTTAAATGTACTAAAAATGTAGCATTAAAACTTTAATAGAGAGGAAGAAGAGCAAATAGGTGCAACTGATGAAAAGTAACAGATATTAAAGTGAGGGAGGAAAATGCCAACATATATATATAATTTATATTCCCCCAATGGAGTGACTAGATCAAATAAAGTAAAATAAGCTGAGACATGCCTGAGGAAAAGTTTTAGACTAAAAAAATCCATCTTTAAGGAAAATGAAAGGTTGACACTTCATTAATGAAAATTAGATGTAAAAATTGCATCTAAAGGTATCCTCAATAATCATGAATTGTATATGTGAGCTGGCAAGAGCCCTAACAAACATTCTGTTAGATGTATTATTTATTAAAATTGGAAAAGAGACTTGAGTATACCAGTGTCAAATTTCTCCATGTAAATGAAGTGTCAGAAGACAATAGATTGATATGTCCAGCACTTGAAGAGCAATATATTACAAATAAAGAATATAAAATATAGGCAAACTTTCATATATGTTGATGACAAAGAGATACTCTCAGACACAAACAATTAACAACTAGAACACATATACCATCCTCACAGGGGAAAAGAGTTATTAAAGGATGGGGAGGGAGGTAGGAGGGAGGTTCAGGATGGGGAACACATGTACACCCATGGCTGATTCATGTCAATGTATGGCAAAAACCACTATAATATTGTGAAGTAACTAGCTTCCAATTAAAATAAATAAATTAATAAAAGCTAAAATAAATAAGACTTATAGAGGAGAAAAGGCAATATTAACAATCTAAATTAAAAACTCATTGTACTAAAAACTGAGCACAGAAAACACTTAAGATATTAAAATCTGATTAATGTAAATCTAGTCGACAATAACTGCAAATGTTATAATCAATTTGGAATGAAAAGATACATGAGAAATAATATATGACATAATAAACTGAACTAAAAACATAGGTCTGACAGTATTGAGAAAATTAAATGTAAGTCCTATGGAGGTGAATTGCCACAAATAGGTTAGTTCCTATATGTTCTACCAGGAATTCCTTACATGAAATATAAAATTAATGGCTGAGGAAATGGCAGCAGGAAGATTTTGTTTAGAAATAGATGATTAGACATAATTACACATACATAATTAACATGTTAATACATATAATTTATATTCTCATTGATGTGGCCATGTCCAACATAGCAAAATGAACAATCTAAGATATTTCTGAAGGAAAGTTTTTATGCTAAAAATAGTCATTTCTATTTTTTCACATGAATCCTTTTTAATTGAAGGATAATTGCTTTACAATATTACGTTGGCCTCTGCGATACATCAGTATGAGTCAGCCACAGGTAAGAAAACCATTCCTAAGCAAAATTAAAAGATGACCTTTCTTTTTGATCAAAATTACAAATAAAAGCTGCATCTGAAGACTCAAAGATTTGTGTATCCTTTAAAAACTAGGTAAGGGGCATGACTGGCTTCACTGGTGGCTCAGCAGTAGAGTCCATCTGCAAGACAAGAGACACGATTTCCATTCTTGGGACAGGCAGGTTCCCTGTGGAAGGTAATAGCAACCCACTCCAGTATTCTTGCCTGGGAAACCCCATGAACAGAGGAGCCTGGTGGGCTACTGTCCATAGGGTCGCAAAGAGTCCGACATGACTTAGCAACTAAATAACAACAGAGGAACATAGGGTTGCAAAGAGTCGGACATGACTTAGCAACTAAATAACAACAAAGGAACATAACTTCTAGTGAGGTCATGAATAGGATTCTCTGGCCTCATAGTCCAAAGGCAGTTCCAAGAGACCACCTTTATGAATAACAATTCTGGCACCTACTATTGTAGCCCTTCTTGAATTCTGTCTTTATAGTTATTCTAACACGTTTTAAAATTATGTATAAATACACATATAAACTGTATATATATACTTAAAACTACACATATATTTACATATTAAAACTACATACATGCATAACTTTAAACTATAAATATGATTTGAAATATGTATTCATAGTTTTCAAACACTCTCTAATGTTAACATAACCTAATTTGGCATTTATCCTGAATTTCAAATGCCTTTCAGTCTAATCAGTTCAACAATTTGTGATCATACATAACTTCATGTCTATAAATTTTTGCCATTCCCATAAATAACAACACTATTCTTCCAGGAAACTCAGGTAAGAAATCACAGTTACCTTTAACTTACTTCTCTTCTCTTCCAGAATTCCCATAACAAATCAATCACGGGAAATACTTTCTAATTTGTTTTTCTGGGGAAGGTTTTCAAATGAATAATGTATCTTAAAAGAACTTATTGATTTCTAATTCAATTTAAGAAAAACTGTTTTAAACCCAAGACATTCAAAAAATATTGTCACAGCCATCCAAAGTCCATTACCTGGAATGAAACCCAGGATGTTAAAAAACAGGGAGCAGAATCTAAAAATTCAAAGGTTATAAAGGACTTTTTCAGTAAAAATTGATTTTTTAGTAAAAAAGGATTATAAGCATTTTTTTTAGTAAAAGATGTTCACTACCAAAATTATTTCATAAAGAAATAGTAAAGCATTGTAAACCAAAAACTGTAGGATAAAGGGAGACATTAGTTAATGCATAATGTCATTTCTCCCTCAAATAAAGAGAGCTTCAGCCTCAAAATAAATTTAAACAAAGAACAGGCAATTCCAAACTTATCAACATTTTTTAATATAAAAAAGAGGAAAGAAGTATGAAATCATTCTATCCTACCAGGTGAAAAAGCTGAACAAACTGAAAAATTGACACAGCTTCTCGGATCTGTAAGCGAAGTGGGGTCACAGGGCAAACTGCTGCCCCTAAAATTGGAAAGGCAGATAGAGAGAATCACAGCTTGTAGAGATGAAACTTCTTTGGGCCTCAGACAGTAAAGAATCAGCCTGCAATATGGGAGATCTGGGTTCGATCCCTGGGTCGGGAAGATCCCCTAGAGAAGAGCATGGCAACCCACTCCAGTATTCTTGCCTGGAGAATGCCATAGACAGAGGAGCCTGGTCCATGGGGTCGCAGAGTCAGACACGACTGAGCATGCAAGCCACTACAGGCATTGCAATTTCTTTTTTTGGTCTACATTATAATTATAGCATGCTCCAATACAAGGAGGGCAATTGCTTTCCATGGAAAGAGAGATATAGTGAACCAGGAGGTTGTTTGGAAAACAAGTGACTTCCTTTGGGTTTTAGAGATTTAAAACAAAAACTCAGTGGGCTTAAGGAAGCTGTTAAAATGATACAGTTTCAGCTCATACAGAAAGATTTACTAATTAAATTTAAAGTGCCTTGAAACTATAATTTAAAAGATTTATTTAGAAGCCATTAAATTCCTAAGACAGCTAAATTTAAATTTTTGTCCTTAGGTGATTGTGAAAGCAAGACTATCATTTATTAGTCCAAACTACTTTCAGCAGTGATTCCAAAGCAAGCAGCAAATAAATATAGCTACACATACTTATAGTTGGCTTGGAGCTATTTTTATGGCAGCATTACCTGCAGTTTCTTCCTATTTCTACTGATGAACTAATTAACATTCTCACATAGATATTCATCAAACCTTGATTTGGGGAGGAGATAAGCATAAAAACAACAGAAGACAAATATTTGCATGTAAAACATCTGCTTTGTCAGCACCACAATCCTAGCTATATTAATTTAGCAATAATAATACAGCCTAGAGAGCATCTATCAGGCAGGTTTGCAAATTGAGGCTAATGCCCTTGCAAATGAGATTACATTTACATATTCTACATTGTGGGAGTCATCAAAACATTCTTTAAAAAATATTAATTTAGAGAGCTAACATGATCTCCTAATATTTGAATGAAAATTATAGGAAATGTCATACCAGTCATTATGCTAAATTTGTATTTCATCACAGTAGAATAATGAGTTAAAGGCCGGATAATAAAAGTGTAACAAATAATACATCTAGCCACAATTTATTTTTATTTACATGGAATTCTGTAAAGGGTAATGCTTGCCAATTCCTAGTCATGCTAGACATAGGAAACTTAGCCAAAATGTTAAAATTAATTCTACCTCTATTTTGCCTTTCATACTCATGTTCAAAATTACACTGTAGGATTTTATTTAACCTGTGACTGTATCATTACAATAAAATGATTTTCCAATCATTTAAATCAACTTTTGGAAAGAGATCTATGCACAATTTAATTCATACTACATTAAGCCTAAATATAAATATAATTAATATTATAACAGAAGAATTCTGATAAGCACTGCCAAATAATCAGTCCAGTAGAGCTGGCATTACTATGTTTATTGTGATCAAGACAATTATTTTACCGACCGAGTGGGACTGTTCAATTTTTCTTGGTCTGCTCACCTCTGATTTATTTTGCACTGAAATATTTATTCTCACTTCATTATTAGTCACACAATATTTTTATTGTTTAGAAAAGACTTATTCAAAATACGGTCATCAATACTGTATCTTTTGTTTTTCATTAACACTTTCTTTCTTCCCAAAGTACTCTACCTAATGTCCACTACAGTTCTTTTTTAATAAAGCTTTTTGTAATAAAATTATTTTAACAAAATAAAGTTTTAAAATTATTAAAATTATTTGATAAAATTAAATAATCAAATAATTCCTATTAATTATTAATACATAATTAAGATTATTTAATAAAGATTTTTAAACAAAATATCTTTTCTGTTGTGTCTTTCTGCTGTTTAATGTTGCTTTCCTTCAAGCATAAAGATGGGGAGATTTTATGGAATTTAGTTTCTTTTCAGGAAGACATTTTCTGACTGAATCAACACAGCTAAAACCAGATACTTTGTATGGCACAGAACCATCACATTCCTTCATTCAGCTGAGTTCTGGAAAACCACACCCTACTTCATACCCTGAGGAGACAGCAATAAGGAAACAGGAAGAATGGGAAGAGAGCCCAAAAGGGAGGGGATATATGTACAGCTTCTGGAGAAGGGAATGGCAATCCACTCCAGTATTCTTGCCTGGAGAATTCCACGGACAGAGAAACTTGGGGGGGGCTACGGTCCGTGGGGTCGCAAAGAGTCAGACACGACTGAGTGACTCACACACACACACACACACACACACACGTATACATGTGGCTGATTCATTTTGCTGTACAGTAGAAACTAACATAACATTTTAAAGCAACTATACCCCAATAAAAATTAATTAAAAAAAAAAAAGAAAATAGGGAGGAAACGCCTACACACTTGCAGTCTGCAAGCAAAGAAACATTCCTTTGGCAGCAGAAATTCTGGAGCACTATTATCTAGGCATCCTATCACAGAAGTTCAAAAAAAGGGTCTTAAACAAAGACCCTGTGGGTAAAGGGTAGAATAAAATCTTCAGTTATGGGATTTAGATCGCATATTCCAAGTTCATGACTAATATCATGAACATGAGCACTATATCAATGGAATCACAGGAGACTCAAATTCACCACTTACATTATTGACAAATATTTATAAGAACTTCAAAAGTATATATAAACTTCAAATTTCTATCAGTATTTATAAAGGATTTCACTGTAATGCCCTCCAAATAGTCTGTGTATTTGTTCTTCCTCTATTAATTGTTCATTTACATACTCCTCCTCTTGTGTTTTTTTCTTAGTGCTTATGTGGATCACTAGGAAGGAGGGCTCCTATATTCACAGGTTCTGGAGACACAGGTTCATCCTTGGTTTGGGAAAATCCCTCAGGGAAAGAAATGGCAACACACTCCAGTATTTTTACCTGGAGAATCCCATGGACAGAAGAGCCTAGCGGGCTACAGTCCACGGGGTCACAGAGTTGGACTCAACTGAGCATGCGTGTGTGCTGAGGAACCTCAGAAAATTTCATATTTGTCTTCTCTGAATATATCAAAAATTGGGTCAATATAGATATCGCCAAGGTCTAGGATAAAAGCCATTATGCTAAGTTTGGTCCTTGTGAAAAAGATGATCTAGAAAAAAAATTAGTTTTCTTCATGCTAATTCATGAATTTTTATTGTCTTTTGCCTTTTGAATCTTTCCATTTGCTGACCCAAGTAACTTAACTCTTTTTCATCATGTTTATAATTACAGAAACTATAAAGTCACATTTACAAACACTGCTGACAATTTAAGAAGCACACCTATCACTATAGTTTTAATCTATATTTTCCAGAGGCTGTGTGGCTAAATCTAATGGTGTTAATATTTAGTGTGTGAAGAAGGTTAAAGAGAGTCCTCCCAAGTAAGTTTTGATTCTTAAAATAGGATTATCTTATTTCCATATACCGTTTTTTTTTAAAAGAGGCTGCAAAGACTTTATTTTGATTTTAATAGACAAGTGGACTTCATTAAAATAACTTGAGCAACTTAGAGCAATTGTTCTATGGCGATTTCATATATTTTATTGATTTTGCACAAACATCATTCTATATTCAACAATGTGTTAGAAAAGATATAGTGTTTATTTTGCACCTTCAATTTCATATTCATATACACTGATAAGAGAATAGATAACTCTTACTAAGAGGTAACAGAGCTATATGAAAGTGAGAATTAATGCTGAAACTCTCATATGCAAACATGTTGATAAAAAAGCAAATATCCAATACATCATAGAAAGGAAAAATATCAAGATGATTTAGAATTTCAAATGCAAAAGAGGAAAATTATAGGCATACTCCAGAAAGTTTAATATTGAAAGTGTTTTACTGGGTAAAAATTAAAAGAAATACTTGGTTTCCTACCTTAAATATGTTTCTTAGAATTAGAAAATAAATGTATATTTCTTTTATTTAGATAAAATGTATATTTTTTATTTAGATATCAACAGTAATGGAATACTTATTTATGATCCTCAAATGCTACCAGATTAAGTATTAAGATATGTTTTCTTTTGCACCCTGGGGCTTTGTTGCCTAGGAAATAAGACAGGCTGCAGAGGATATCTGATATGGAGAAAAATCATTTATCAAAAATACGGAGTGTAAATATTGCCCAAGGGATGAGAAAGAGTATTTTCAAGAAATTTCTAATCCAATGAAAACAGTCTACAGGTACAGCTGGACATTAACTATAAACAAATAGGCTAAGCAATAGATATGAAACTCCATGGGGAAGAGAACGGGCTATTAAATGAGGTGGAAATTAGAGAGGGCTAACAGAAAAGGCCAGTGTAACATGACCTTGAGCTTGTTACAGAAATAACTTGTATATAGAAATGGGAGAGGTCTATGGAAGCATGTGTGATAGGCCCCAAGAGATGAGAAGAATAGCAAACAGTACAATTTGGCTAATGTAAATGATTTTTAAAGATAAATAACAGGTCATAAAATTGAGGTGGAAAATTTGAACAGTCAACAGGAAGCACGACATGTTTAACAAACAGGTTAAAAGGTTTGTATTTTTATTTTTGAAAAACAATATTGAGGATACCTAAAGAAATTTCCAAGGGAGAAGATTCTATTAACACTACTGGTAGAGTATAAAATGGGTTGACATGAGGAAAAGACCAGAAGAGAAGAGGCCTGTTCAGAAATAGCTTTAAGGAAGGAGATTTGAAAAATAAGTGGTTATATAGTTGTCTATGTAGAAACTTTCATTTGAAAGTATAAATACATACTTTATGTTAAAGGTAACAGAAGAGAAAAAGGAAATAAATGGTATTGGCCATAGTCTTTGAATGTGGAGTATAAAAATCAATGTCACATATTTATAAATAGCCAACTTGAAGCTCCAATAATTTGGCCACCTGATGCAAAGAGTCGACTCATTAGAAAAGACCCTTACACTGGGAAAGATTGAGGGGAAGAGAAGAAGGGGACAACAGAGGATGAGATGGTTGGATGACATCACCAACTCAATGGACATGAGTTTGAGCAAACACCAAGAGACAGTGAAGAACAGGGAAGCCTGGTATGCTGCAGGCTATGGGGTTGCAGAGAGTAGGACACAAACTTAGTGACTGAACAACAACTTCAAACCTATATATTTTTCAAATGCAAAACTAATAAAAGAGCTGTATATGGTCCAAACAGATTCATGCTTCCTATATTTACCTTATTCCAACCAAGATAGTAGGAAACTGAAATGACTTCAGTATTTTAAAACTAAAAGTGTGTTTAAATTAACTAACATTTTATGATTCCTCAATTTAAAAGAATATGTGTAATCTAAATGGAATATAAGATTAAAGTGAATAAAAACTAACATTAAATAGCATCTTATTTTCAATTTTATTCTAATGAGTTTATTTGCCTATTTATTAATTCTGAAGGGAGAAAGCTCTGACAGAAATTACCCTATGCATGTTTCTGAATACTTAGTAATTTGAGGAAGGAAAACAGTAAAAAATGTAGGATCCAGTGGTGCCAACATTTATTAACTTAGAAACGAGACCATGTTTGTTTGAACATATCTTCCAAAACTATAGACGCTTTCTTGGCAAGTTCCAGTTAGGGAATTATATTTAATTATTCTTAGCCATTCAAAAACCTTTAGGCAAATATTATCTATTAATTAGATGAATGGGCTTCCCAGGTGGCGCTAGTGGTAAAGAACCCACCTGCCAATGCAGGATGTGTAAGAGACACAGGTTCAGTCCCTGGGTCAGCAAGATCCCCTGCAGGAGAAAATGGCAACCCACTCCAGGGTTATTGCCTCTGGAATCCCATGGACAGAGGGGCCTGGAGGGTCACAGTCCATGGGATCAAAAAGAGTCGGACACGACTTAGCACACCATAGCCCAATTAGATGAATGACAAAATACATGGGGCATTTGTCACATTTGACACATATACAGAAGTCACTGACTGGAATAGATCAGATAAGTATTATTTTCATAATTATTTTTTAGTTCAGTTCAGCTCAGTTCAGTTCAGTCACTCAGTCGTGTCCGACTCTTTGCGACCCCATGAGGTGCAGCATGCCAGGCCTCCCTGTCCATCACCAACTCCTGGAGTTTACTCAAACTCACGTCCATCAAGTCGGTGATACCATCCAGCCATCTCATCCTCTGTCGTCCCCTTCTCCTCCTGCCCCCAATCCCTCCCAGCATCAGGGTCTTTTCCAATGAGTCAGCTCTTCGCATGAGGTGGCCAAAGTACGGGAGTTTCAGCTTCAGCATCAGTCCTTCCAATGAACACCCAGGACTGATCTCCTTTAGGAGGGACTGGTTGGATCTCCTTGCAGTCCAAGGGACTCTCAAGAGTCTTCTCCAACACCACAGTTCAAAAGCATCAATTTTTCAGTGCTCGGCTTTCTTCACAGTCCAACTCTCACATCCATACATGATCACTGGAAAAACCATAGCCTTGACTAGACGGACCTTTGTTGGCAAAGTAATGTCTCTGCTTTTTAATATGCTATCTAGGTTGGTCATAACTTTCCTTCCAAGGAGTAAGCGTCTTTTTATTTCATGGCTGCAATCACCATCTGCAGTGATTTTGGAGTCCCCAAAAACAAAGTCTGACACTGCTTCCACTGTCTCCCCATCTATTTCCCATGAAGTGATGGGACCAGATGGCATGATCTTAGTTTTCTGAATGTTGAGCTTTAAGCCAACTTTTTCACTCTTCTCTTTCACTTTCATCAAGAGGCTTTTTAGTTCCTCTTCACTTTCTGCCATAAGGGTGGTGTCATCTGCATATATGAGGTTATTGATATTTCTCCCAGCAATCTTGATTCCAGCTTGTGCTTCTTCCAGCCCAGTGTTTCTCATGATGTACTCTGCATATAAGTTAAATAAGCAGGGTGACAATATACAGCCTTGATGTACTCCTTTTCCTATTTGGAACCAGTCTGTTGTTCCATGTCCAGTTCTAACTGTTGCTTCCTGACCTGCATATAGGTTTCTCAAGAGGCAGGTCAGGCGGTCTGGTATTCCCATCTCTTTCAGAATTTCCCACAGTTTATTGTGATCCACACAAAGGCTTTGGCATAGTCAATAAAGCAGAAATAGATGTTTTCCTGGAACTCTCGCTTTTTCGATGATCCAGCGGATGTTGGCAATTTGATCTCTGGTTCCTCTGCCTTTTCTAAATCCAGCTTGAACATCTGGAAGTTCACGGTTCATGTATTGCTGAAGCCTGGCTTGGAGAATTTTGAGCATTACTTTACTAGCGTGTGAGATGAGTGCAATTATGCAGTAGTTTAAGCAGTCTTTGGCATTGCCTTTCTTTGGGACTGGAATGAAAACTGACCTTTTCCAGTCCTGTGGCCACTGCTGAGTTTTCCAAATTTGCTGGTATATTGAGTGCAGCACTTTCACAGCATCATCTTTCAGGATTTGAAATAGCTCAACTGGAATTTCATCACCTCCACTAGCTTTGTTCATAGTGATGCTTTCTAAGGCTCACCTGACTTCACATTCCAGGATGTCTGGCTCTAGGTGAGTGATTATTTTTAGCCAGTGGAAAATTGCTTCGAAAGTTTGAAACTATTGGGAACAGATATGTATAATACCTAGGTTGAAATCAGCTGACATCGTCAAAAGACCATATGCTTTTGTGTTTACACCGTATTTAAAACTTTACAGAGCCAGCTGGCTTTATTTCATAATCTAATTACATATAAAAATGTTCAGCTAAATATTGCAAGCTTGCCAAAAATTACTTTAAATATCTTCATCCTCTGTGTTATTGAATTTGCATGTTTCATAACTCCTATCCTTGTAATTACTGTTTTGTTTTTCATTGTTCACCTTTTAATAAAATATCATTTACTTTGCCTAATATATTTTGTTCTGCCTAGTAAATTAGTATGGACGCTACGTGAATTATGACTTCCCTGATGGCTCAGTGAGTAAAGAACCTGCCTGCAATGCAGGAGACACAGGAAACATGGGTTTGATCCCAGGGTCAGGAAGATCCCCCGAAGAAGGAAATGGCAACCCATTCCAGTAACCTTGCCTGAGAAATCCTATGGGCAGAAGAGCCTGGTGAGCTACAGTCCATGGGGTTGCAAGAGTCAGACACGACTTAGCAACTAAATCACCATGTGAATTATAAACAGAAATAATCTTTTGAAGGCAGATGTATGTATATACACATATGTATGTATGTGTCTATATATCTATATATCAACACAAAGCATATATATCCAAATATATACATGCTTCATATTCATATGAATCAAGGAAAAAGAAAACGCTCCACATTCCAACATGTGCCATTATCATGTAAGCGTACAATACTCACTCAACAAAAACAACTATTATTTGACAATAAATGAGATATATATTATTCAATAATTTGATGCATACAATAGCATTTTTATCCTAATACTGCATATTCTCTTCATAGTACTTATATAAGATAGCTGAATTTTGGATGAAAGGAGCTGCCATTTTTTAATAGATGTACCTCTTCTCTCTAATCCTTCCTATTATAATTTTTAGTAAGATATTGTACCGCCCTTCTTAAAATGTGTAAAAATCAACATTTTCTGCCCATATGTTATGATTTTATGGGTTTCTTTAAAAATTCCCCTTGGCCCATGGAAGACATGAATTGATTAATAGCAAAATGAATGTCTTCTTTGTTTTATTCTCTTAAATATTTAAAAACATTGTTTAATTTTTTTAAAAATTATGTTTATATTTTAAAAGTACCCTGAATCCTTAATATCTTCACATCATAGGAAGAAAAACTTTACACTAAGTCATGCATAATTCATTTATGCTAGAGAAAATGATCATGAACAGCATTTACAAAATAAATGGGAGATGTTTTTTATAAAGTAAACATTTTCAGTGGCTCATTAAAACAAAGTTAAAATTTTATGTTCTTGTGATTCTAAGATTGCTTACTTTAAATGAATCAGTTATGGAGACTTGAATACAAAACTCCTTTTGGATATACTATTTATATTTTTAAAATCTGAAATTGCATGTCTTAATTTATAAGGATAATTTCAGAATTTAGAGGAAAATGCCTACTCTGCTTTCTGGAATATTTTCTAAAATATTTTCTCTCTTTATTTCTATTGCCTGGGTACTTGAAATCTAATATTGCTGTTACCAAAAGTACTATTTCATGCTCAGTCAGTTAAGATAGATTCATGGCTTAAAACTGGCTCTTAAACCATCTCTCCACCATTCAATTTTCCCAATCTTCAGTTACGGCCCAACTGAGCTCTTCACCATTTTTATCATATTCCTGAGCTTTTTCCATCTACCTTTTTTTTTTTTCCCCAGACCCAGAAGTCACTCCTTTCTCCAAAAATTGTGCATCCCTTTAAACCTACTTCAAATCATTTCTCTTTGATAAAACATTTTCCATGCTATCTCTCCTCCAATAATCTTTCTCTTCTTTGAATCCAGTTATTTTTGTCTCTGCCGCTCATTTGGAAATTTTTCTTTCTTTGATGTTGTTTGAACTAGCTGTTATTTGTCTGATGTATGTCCTAGAACAGAGGAGCAATGTCTAATATAGTTTTCTAACTGACACTCTGATACAATACTTACACTGTAAAATTTTGTTACTTAATTGCTGGATCTAAATTTGGGTGAATAGCTTTATTGTTCCAATTATATTTAACTGCATTTCCCTACCTAGATTTCAGGGTCATTCAATTAAAAAAAGAATGACTTATTTTTTCCATGTTTCTGCAAGTACAATGTTTATGAGGTTATCTCAGGAAACAGCACCCATGTCAGATAGCAGTGAACTAACTGGTCAATGAAATTTTGGGACTTATTCCACATAATCAATTGCAAAAAGAGATGATTAAGTCTATAAAATGATTATCTGTTAAATGGAGACAAAATATTATTAACATGCATATAACACAATATATATGTGTCTTCAGATAGAAATATACACATATATGAGAGAGAGAGAGGAGAATATGTATAAATAAATATGCATTTTAGGCGGGAAATGGACTTGAACAGGAAAATCAAACTAATTTGGTGACATTTCAGAGTCTTCAGGAAACTGTTTCATTCTTTTCTGGATCAACTTAAGCAACATTGCTCTTGAAATCTCCTAAAAGCCCAAATAAACTTAACTATAATAAAACCACTTTAAACTGTGAAGCATTACAAAACATTGGCTATTATTATTTTCTATTAATTTTTTGTCTAAAGTTTAAGTTGGGTAGAATAATATCCCTACCATCTAAGATATAAATAATGTTTTCTGTAACAAAACAAGGACTCAAAATTCATAATACCTCTTTTCTTCTTACAAATGACTTTATCCCAGCATGATTTAATTATGACTGGGAGGCTTAGCAATATAATCTAAGGATCAGAGAAAATGAGTGATGGCTTCAGATTCTAATGTTGCTACTTAAGTTTAATAAAGCACCTGCATGTCAGTCTCTTCATCTAGAAAAGGTACATAAAACCAACTGGCACAGTTGTTTTGCAACCAAAGGTATAAAAACACCTGGCACTGTGTGTATTTCATGAGAGACACTTAACAAGTGGAAATAATGCTATTTGCATTATCTTTTAGAAGGAATATATTAATTTCTACCTCTGTGTTTTATTATGCCAAATAGAATCTGCTATATAATTTTCTCCTCTCTCATCCAATATCCGTGACTAAACCAAATTCATCAACATGTCAGTTGCACTCTGGAAGTCTGTACCATCCTGACGTCTCAAACTTTAAATTCTGTAAATTACATCCTTCTAAGTCAAAAGCACTTTATGCTGATTTTTAGCATATTGAAATTTTATGTAGTAGTGATAAACCAAAATAGTCTGTTCAGGGATTGAAGGATAATGACTGATTTTTTTTTTTTTTTCAGTTTCCAAATGCCTATATTCAATGCATGTCATGCACTTTGGTAGACAATGGGGACAAAAGGCATAAAAACCACTAAACTCTTGCCTTTGGGAATATGTCAGTATTACTGAGAAGGAAAAAAGAAAATATCCACAGTGCAACTTATAAATATCATGTTAAAAGCCTGGACAATATATCATCTGGACTCAAAGAAGGTAAGAGGCACAGAGCACTAAATGCCATGGCTTACATGGAGGGGACAGTAGAGGAGTTGATGCCTAAGGACCACAGATTGTCAGCTGGACAAGGACAAGTAGAAAGATTCTATCCCAGCACAAGCTGCATGGGAAACTTTCCAACCAGATGCTGTAGCAAGGAAATGTAAATGAAAATATGAAAGACAATCTAAAAATAATAAGGCATCCTGAAAACAGAAAGAACTCTCTCTTCTAACATCTCCTCCAGGGTAATCGTGACATAGATTCAGAAAAAGTTTTTAAAGACTTATTGCAATGACATGAAATTCTATCTTTAACTTCCCCAACCTGATCTAAGAAAAAGTCAACAAATAGGTGACACAGTGGTGAAGAATCCGCCTGCCAATGCAGGAGATGCAAGAGACTCAGGTTCAATCCCTGGGTCAAGAAGATCCCCTAGAGAAGGAAATAGCAATCCACTCTAGTATTCTTGCCTGAAAAATCCCATAGACAGAGGAGCCTGATGGGCTAAAGAGATGAACACGACTGAGCACACATTAACCCCTTTACTAATGTGACATTAGCACTCATTTATGTAGATTCAGCCTTGGTAAGTAGTCAAAATCTCTTTCTAGGAAATAAAGTCTTATAGTGTAATGTGGGAGTATAAACATGTACTTTTATATTCATATATAAAATAAAGTCATGCTGAAAGCAAATTTTCTGTCTACACAGAAGGAAAAGCGCCCCCGCACATGACATAATCAATTCATTTCTTCAAACTGTCTTTCCCCTTATCTGAATGTGTGCACACTATGTATTCTCCTTTTTCTACTCTTTAACAGAGCTAACCACTTGCACTGTTTTGCATCCATTTATCAGACCCTTGGGCTTCCTGGTGGCTCAGTGGTAAAGAACCCACCTGCCAATGTAGGAGATGCAGGTTTGATCTCTGGGTCGAGAAGATCCCCTGGAGGAGGAAATGGCAACCCACTCCAGTATTCTTGCCTGGGGAATCCCATGGACAGAGGAACCTGGCGGGCTACAGTCCAAGGGGCTGCAAAGAGTCAGGCATGACCCAGCGAACACACGACAACAACCAAACACTTGTGTACATTCAACACTTTCTAATGTAAATGCAAGACATAGAGCTAGATACTGACAGAGGTGAAGTTGGATGACATAACATGAAGGGTTTAAAGTGGTTGCCTAAACATTATGTGGCAAATGAGAAAGATTTAAGTAGAAAGAAGAGAGAGCTGAGATAGGTTTAGATAGTGATACTATCACTTGGAGTGAAGACGTGTTTTTTGCCTAACTTTTTCTTTTGACTGCTCAGATTTTATCTATATAAACGAAAAACATGAAGATGAAATCATTTTAAATCTTAAGTCTTTTCTTTCTTCATAATTCTGCAGAATATGTTTCAGTAAGGACTGAACTGTTAGTTGCTGTATCTTCTTAATCACATTGGAGGTTTGTGTGACAGTGCCAGGCTTGATTCCATCAGAGCAGGGACACAGAGATCAGACAGGTGCGCAAAATTCTCCTTTCTTTAGGACGAGCAACTGCTATTATGGAAGTGAGAGTGTCCTTCCAGTATGCTCACCCAGGAACCTTTCTCAGCTAGGCAGATGGCAAAGCTCATTGACTATGCTGACAGTCTGCAGATAAATGGAAGTTTTACTTGGCCAATCTATGCACTGCTAAAAATCAGGAAAAGAGTAAAAATACAAAAAAAGTATGCATCTGAAAAGAATGAGGACAGTCATAGTTAGAAATAGTGTAAGACCTTGCCTATCATGTTGACAAAGCTTAACTCCAGAAGTCATACAACAATATTACTAGGAACCAAACTGATAGACTTCTCCCACACAGGGAAATTAAAAAAAAAAAATGAAATAGATTAAGCTAAATAGGAAAATATAGAAATGCAAATAAAATGAAAGAAAATAATTGACTTTAGACTGAAAAATAGATTTTTCTTAGGTGTGTATTTTTTTAAATTTTTAATTGGAGGATAATGGCTTTCAAACATTGTGTTGGCTTCTGCCATACAACAGTGTGAATCAGTCACAAGTATACGTATGTCCCCTCCCTCTTCAGCCTCCCCACAGCCCTCCACCCCACCCTACCCCCCTAGGTTATCACAGAGCCCCAAGCTGAGCCCCCTCTGTCCATGCAGCAGCTTCCCCCTGGCTGCCTATTTTACACATGATAGTGTATATATGTCAATGCCACTCTCTTATTTGTTCCCCCTCTCCTGCCCCTGCTGTGTCCAAAGTCTGTTCTCTACGTCTCTATTCCTGCCTTGCAAATCGGCTCATTAGTACCATTTTTCTAGATTCCGTGTACACGTGTTAGTATACAAATTTTGATTTTCTGACTTATTTCACTCTATATAACAGGCTCTAGGTTCATCCACCTTACTAGAACTGACTCAACTGTGTTCATTTTACGGCCAAGTAATATTCCATTGTATATATGTGTCACAGATTCTTCATCCATTCATCGGCAATGGACATCTAGGTTGCTTCCACGTACTCGCTATTGCACATAGTGTTGCTGTGGACACTGGGGTACACATGTCTTTGTCAATTATGGTTTTCTCAGAGTATATGCATATATGGGTAGCATTTGGATTGCTGGGTCATATGGTAGTTTTATTCCTAGTTTTTTAAGGTATGTATTTTTTTTCATTTTTTTACAGAAAAAAATTAGCTTCCTGCTTATTCTCAGTTTGTATGCTGCAATTTGCATTATCAGAGTTGTTTAAAGAAACATAATATGGCTTTAGTGAGTTTACAATGTAGATAATATTTCAAATGCATGCAGGTGATACAATTACATATTTTAGTTTCTTTAGTGTTTTGATATTTTTGAATAATCGATGGCTTTCTGTTGCCATATGCTAATGCTTTTCATTTTTGTCCTTCTCATTGTTTAATAATTTTAAAGCTGTCACCCATGTTCAATCATTCTCATAATCTCATCTTTTCAAACACACATCCCCTCAAAGCACAAAATATCAAAATGTTCTAGGATTTTGCATTCAGCAGAACGCAGGCTCCATGGGAGCAGGTCGCTGCCTTGTTTATCTCCCTTTCATAAGCTCCTGTGGTATCTTGCAGGAGTGGAGATTCTCCTCCTCTTCTTGAAGTCAAGTGTTAATATCAAGATCTACAGTGTTTCAATGGATTCTGAAGTTCTCATTAAAACAAAAACTATAATTCCAAACTCCATCTCCATATATTTATCTGTAAAGTGCCCATGTGAGACCCTCGGATTTCTCTTAAAATCTTCTTAGGCAAGAAAGGATTAGTTATCCTAACACGCCTTTCACACAGGGGTGAAATGCACTATTATAAAATCTTAGTGGGAGCCTCTCTGACTCATGAGAGGAAGTTCTACTCCATTAAAGGCACAAGCCTTCAGAGTGTTCTGTCTAAAACCATTTGACCTCTGAGTTATCCCTGACACGCAGACCTGGGAGGAGCAGCAGGACCAGTAGCAGACATTATTCTAAGATAACTGAGAGGTGTGCTAGCTGACTTCTCCCCTGGCCTCACTGCAAACAGGAACAGCCACTGTCCACACGGCACAAGGCCATGATAGTCAAAAGGTCCTCTTGACCAAAAATAACTATAAAATCCTGCTTTGCTTTCACCAATTCCAACATCATCACAGTTTTAATGCCCTTAAGTGCTCTTTAGCTAGCTTAAGCCATTGTTTAAGTTTAAGCAGATAATTAATTTTCTACCAAATTAGCTGAGATTAGTTAATCCAATTATTCATTGCTAACCATCTGCAGAAGAATCTTGGAGAAATAAGAAAAACAATGAGATAGTCTAGGTGACAGAGTAAGATAGGAAGTTTCCAGGAGTACTGAACTGTATCAGGCAGGGTAAATGTTCCAACTTCTAATGAAGTTGAGATGAGAAAGTAAGATGAGAAGTATTTGTGAGCTATGGATACATTTGAAGGAGAGGGCTGGGTATGTTGGTCAGCTAGTGACAACTTAAGAGTTTTGTGCCCTTTCTAAAAGAACTGTGCATTGAAATGATAGCACTGAAACATGTATATTATTAAGTGTGAAACAACATGAGGCAAGTGCTCAGGGCTGGTGCACTGGGATGACCCAGAGGGATGGGATGGGGAGGGAGGTTCAGGATGGGGAACACATGTAAATCCATGGCTGATTAATGTCAATGTATAGCAAAAACCACTATAATATTGTAAAGTAATTAGCCTCCAACTAATAAAAATAAATGAAAAAAATTAAAAAACAAAAATAAAATAAAAGAACTGTGCAAATACCTCTGTCACCACCACAAACTATACTTGTCTTTGGAAGAAGAAAGTTTTTACATATGCTGAAAGTAATAAAACCTTAAATCTTTTCTGCACTCCCTTTCCCAATGCAACCAAATTATTTTACAAATGTCAGCTGTATATGGCACAGGGGAGCTGTTTTCCCCTCAGCAACTGGACTTTGCAAACCTAGCTGATACGGAGATGGATAGAGTGAGTGGAGGAAGTGATGAGCGTGAAGAGTAGGCAGCAGAACCAGAAGAATCACCTATTAACAGCAGAAAGGCCAACATCCCCTAAACACAGAGAACTTTATCCTTTTTTCTAACCCATAACATCTAAGGGGAAATTACCTTCTAGAAGAATTATATCCTGCTCTTTACTCTGCATGCAGTGATTGTTTATTTAGTGTTAAATCATGCAAGATATTCCAATAATACATGTACTATAGTGAGAACAGAAAAGAATTATTTGTTAAAGCAAGAGAATGATTTCCGGGGGAGGGGTGGGGGATGATAGTGGTTTTCTTAAATTAGATTTTCTATTTGCTGAGCAGAACTTTAATTATGTATTGTGTAGTCAATAGTCAGCATTCTTGCATCCAGATTGTTAAACAGAGTTTCAAGATAACAGAGTACTTATCTCATGGTAGTGGCCTTTTGAGAGGCTTACTTTGAGCACATGTATTTCCAGCTAGACTTTAATGTAAGGCAGTTTTTAGGAGAAAATGTGTGTGTTTGCGGTTCCTCTTGATTCAAAGAGTGTTTGGCCATGCATGGAATTGTTACATAGATCTAAAGAGCTTGTGTTAAGCCCCCCTCCCTGAGTGAAGTGCTCAGTGATTAACTGAGTGCAAAGTACAAAGTGATATTGTTATTAGTATATTTTTAATTTCAACTACCATTCATTCAGGTAGGCACTGTACTAGGGGTTGGAGTGATTAAAAATAAACAAAACTGCTCTACTCTTGAATACCCTCACATACAAGAAAAAATAATGGATACAAAAATACATAATTTTAAAAGAATAATGTAAGTGAATTCTCTGCAAAGTGGTCGAATTGCTAGGAAGCGTGAAAGGCTAATTCTGCCTAAGACACAGAATACAAATAGGATGCAATGTCTATTCTCTGAGCTTGTTTGAGACAAGGTTCTTAGCCATGGTTGGAATAGCAACAGAGACAAAATTTATTCAACAAAAGGGCCTATGACTAAATGGGAAAAAAAGAGAGAACTGTTTGGTGAAATCAAAGCTGCAGAAACAGTGTGACAGAATCAAGAGCCATGTCCATAACACAGTAGGAGAGACAGAAACAATGGCAGATACACCAGCAAATGTAAATGAGGCAAAATTTCACGTGTTTGGAGAAAAACAAATTCCAGAATCTGTCCTCAGCCTCCTCTTGTTGGATGGGCAGGAGCCAACCTGTGAAGTGGGTGCAGGCCACCCCAGCACACGTGGGGGTCAGGCTGAGGCTATTAGCACTTCAAGAGCACAGAGTGACAGGCAAGTCCTGGAAAGTCAGCAAATAAGGCTGAAATGTGGGGACAGGCGGGGGACCTGCGGGGAAGTCAGAGAGAACTTCACTGGGAATTCTGCTCCATCTCGCAGGTCCCAGAGGTCAGCAGACTATACCAAGATAGAGCTGCATCTAAGGTGGGTCACTCCAAAGACAGTTGCTTCCAAATGGGATATAATGCAAAACATTCCACAAGGAAGGAAGTGTTGCTAACCTTTGACTTAGAAGTATTGTCAAAAGCTCTGGTCAAGAGAAAGCTTTATCTCCAGGAATGTTCGCCATCCCAGGAGAGTCTCTGCACTTGTGGTATATGTTTTTATTATTGGTACCATTTCAACCATCGCAAGCATGGCATGTCTTAGACGTCAGCATAAACTGAACAATGCTTATGAAACATTCATCAGTCATTGCATACTCCTGCCTTCACGTGTCCAAGGGAAATATGTCTAAAGATTCCAGACTCACCAAAAGTGTAAGATTATACGCACATATATCAGAGGAAGATTTATCATGGTAATAAAAAACGAATGGAAATTTCAGGGTAGGAGCATTTGCACAGTGACATGTTCCTGTAGGGGAAAGGAGGACTATAAAGGAGAGGCAAGAGTTTCAGTTTACTCCCTTGTCTTTAACTGAAAGGGACAGTTAGATAACAATGATATTAACATGTCAATTTGTGTTAATACTAACATTATCATCATAAAGATAAATGATAAATAGTTAATTATCTATTAACTATTTAATAGTTAATAAATAAATAACTAGTTAATAAATAAATAAATAGTTTCATTATTGAGGGCTTCCCTGGTGGCTCAGAGAGCAAAGAATCTGCCTGCAATGCAGGAGACCTGAGTTCTATCCCTGGGTTGGGAAGATCCCCTGGAGAAGGGAATGGCAACCCACTCCAGTATTTCTGCCTAGAGAATTCCACGGACAGAGGACTCAAGTAGAAGTGGCTGAGCATCAGTCTGACTTTCCCGCCTGTGCTTTCACCACGATGGCGGTGCCATAAATTAAGATAAAAGTTCAGCATAAGCTGAGGGACAGCAACGCTTTCTGTTGACAAGAATGAGGGTCACAACACTACAGGATCCCCTCGTGGCCACATAGAGAAGAAAGCTGACTTCAGAGACTGAAGCCTGGGGCACAGAGAATCTCTGCGTTCTCAGCACTGCAGTGCTTGCCCTTAAAAGGCTGAGTGTCATCATCCGTGCCTTTGCCCACTTTGAACCCTCAGCATCTCTCATTCCCTGTTGCTCGTCTGACTCCTCTGAAATTCATGAGATGCGTGGATTCTTTACTTCCTGGTGACACCTTCCGTGGTTACTCGGTCTGGGTGATGTGTTCTGTGGAGTCATTACATTCCGCACCTTGGTGACCACTGTCTTTTCACATAGTAATTGAGTTAGTTTGTTGTGTGTCTGCCTGCCTCTCTTAGGGGACTGTGAACCCCTTGAGGGGAGAAAAAATGGCCTTAGGTATTTGTGACGCTCTGGGATTAGCCTGTTTCCAGCATCCGAGTTCAAATAAGCTTTTAAAAAATTTTTAATCTAAACTTAAATTAAATTTGAAGGATAATTGCTTTACAATATTGTGTTGGTTTCTGGCATACATCAACATGAATCAGCCACAGGGACACATAAGTCCCCTCCCTCTTCAACCTCCTTCCTACCTTCCATGTACCCCAGTGTCCATTGCAGCATTATTTACAACAGCTCGGATATGGGAGTGACAGAGTTAAAGCTTAGGCAGGCCATCCAAGGCCCTTTAAGGAGGTGGTGAACATTCTCACTCATGCCTCCCTTAAGCCTTGTGCAACAACATATCTTGCCTGAGAACTGGCCTTTCTTTAGGGTCACACAGCACTTAGACTCTATATTAATAATTATAACAAATCTTGCCTAGGAACTTGTTTCTCAGGACTTGAACCCCTGATTACACAGCAACAGAGTATCTCACCCAGAGACATTGCCTGGAACCCTGTTCTCCCTGGCTCATCTTGTGCCAAAGTTATCTCAGGATGTATGCCTTGGGAAAGGGTCTGGTGGAACTCTTACAACCTTGAGGTATTCTTTTTATCCATTCTCAGCAGCTAGTTGAGAAGTATATAAGGTCCCACTTAAACTACTGAGGTGGTAGTCTCCTGCCCGCTTCTGACGTCTATGTCAGAAGATTTTTCTGTCACTTTCACTTTAAAGAAAATCTACACAAAGTTCTGAGTAACTGAGACAGTCTTTGGTCCCAAAGTTAAACCTTCTCCTTAAGAGACCACGAATCTGGCTGCACCATTCACCGTTGCTCCTGATAGCAACCTAGATGTCCAGCGACAGATGAATGGATATAGAAGCTGTGGTACATATATACAATGGAATATTACTTATCCATAAAAAATGAATGCATTTGAGTCAGTGCTAATGAAGTAGATGAACCTAAGCCTATTATACAGAGTGAAGTAAGTCAGAAAGAGAAAGAAGCTGGCTAACTCTGTTGTAGAGATGACTTGTGACAGAGGCTAAATGAACATATCTATTGCATTCTTTTAAATTACTGAGAAGTAGATTTCAATTAATGTACAAAAAAAATCTGATATTGAAGATACGTGCAGTCATTTCTTGGTATCCCTTGGAGACTGGTTCCAGGGTCCCCACAGATACCAAAATCTAAGATGCTCAAGTCCTTATAGAATAGCACAGTATTTGCATGTAAACTATTTATCAGTAATTCCTCCTCGATACCTTAAATCATATCCAAATTATGTATAATACCAAACACAATGAAAATGCTAGATAAATAGTTGCCAGTATATGGAAACTTCAAGTTTTTCTTTTTGGAATTCTCTGGAATTCCCGTCCCCCACCCCCATATATTCAACCCACAGTTGATTCAATCTACAGATGCAGAATCCACAGCTATGGAGGGCCGAGTGTGTGTGTGTGTGTGTCTATAGGTATAAACATTCACTATAGTGAAGTGGAATACTTATTAATGGACATAATTAAGAAGAGGTTTAATCAGTACTATCTTCCTAGATTCCATATGTGGAGGGAGGGGACATATGTATACCTGTGGCTGATTCATGTTATTGTAGGGCAGAAACCAACACAACATTGTAAAGCAATTACCCTACAATAAAAAATAAATTTAAAAAATAATTGAAAAGAAGCATCAATACTTAGAGTTAAGATGCAACTATAAAAATAGGTCACCCCTACATGTTATAGGTACTTAAACTCTGTAAGTGAGAACTTTTATATTCTGATAAAGTGTTTTCATTGATAGAAAAAAAGAAGAGATTTAAAGACCAACTGTCATAGATCTTGAAGAAGAAATTACGTCAATGAATATAAAATAGCTAGATTATATTAGCTTTATTTTATATTCTTATCAAAAATATCCTGTAATTCTATGTGGTTTTGAATGAGTAATGAGTTGAGAACAGTCCTTCAGGGTGGACATTTCTAAGCCCACCCTTACTAACTGTTCCACAGAGACCTGGTCTCTGTGCTGCATTAATAAAATGATGGAGTCCGGCACAACACAAGGATGTGTGTTGGTCGTACGGTGATCTGGCTCTGTGGGTAGTGTGATGGTCAAGGCAGAGCCAGAGTGGGAGAAGAGAGGACACATTTATGTTGATGAAGACGCATAATTGCCCTCAATATGGCAAGCAAAATCAAGAGCAATCTACAACACACCAATAAGAGAGGACAGAACCAAAACATTACTGTAGGAACAAACTTCTCCTAAAAGAGAATTTTCCAAAACTATTTCATTGGAAGAATTGATCACTGACATAGCGGAAAGGTTAGCACCCAAGAAATTCCACCAATGCAAGACAGCTTTGTTGCTTTGATGTCAACAGTGACCTGGGTCACCTAAAGAAGTTGAAGACAGAAACCAAGAGATAACTTTCAAAAAACTCCAGAACTCCAACTTCTGGGCATGTGGAAAGGAACTGTGGCTCAGGACAGCAGCTATTTCCCAATCAGTAAGGATTTTAAGAACCACTACAGATGCCCTGGTGGGAACAGGCTGCCCATCAAGCATGCAGGCTACAAAGTAGAGATCTCAGGGGAGGATCGTTTTCTTCCTCCATAAGTAATAAGCTGAGTCCTTAGCTGATCTCTTTAGACAGAGTCAAGATCTACTTGGCTTCTTGTAGTCCAGTACAAGTACTGCAAGTGAAGATCTTGTAGTCAAGATCTATAAGATCTTCTAGGTTTGGCTGATATTCCACTGTCACCCGTCAGACAGGCGGACCTCCCAGCCTCCTGGCCCACTCGTCCTTGACTTCTCCTCTCATCCTGCCCCACATTCAGCTGGACCCCGTGCAGCTAAGTCTTTTGTGTATGTAAGGAGTCCTTCCTGTATGTAAGGAGTGCTAACTGCTGGCTTCCGTCGATGCTGACTCCTGAGAAATGATGCCTCTCTCTCCAAGTCAGGCCTGTAGCTTTCTATTTACACAGGCGTAGCTGGTGCCCTTCTTGGCTGCAGATGTAGAGAGATGTAAAATCTGCTTCCTCAGCAGGCTGGCGGGGAATCAGGCTGGGGGGAGGGTAGCTTCTTATTTACAGTACAATCTGAAAACAGGTTTCCTCATTACACAGAAACTTGGCCACCTGGACACTTCCTATATCACAGCCTTAACATACCGCCTGCTCCACACTTGCAGCAGCTCAGGGGTTTTCAAATTAATCACTGCACTCCCTCTGCTGTGCACTGAGAGCTGATATTATATGGGGCTGAACCACCCTTTCTCACAGCAGTCAGAGAATACCTGAGTCTGTGATCCTTCTAAGCCACCCACCAAATTCCTCAGTCTGTCTCTGCATTGAACTGTTTCTCATCCTCATTGGATTGATATAATCTCCTTTTCTTGCTTTAATAATAAATGATGTTTCTGGCCTATGATGGGTTTACCAGATGGCACTAGTGGTAAGGAATCTGCCTGCCACTGCAGGAGATGTGAGAGATGTGGGTTCAATCCCTGAGTCAGATAGATCCCCCTGGAGAGGGAAATGGCAACCCACTCCAATACCCTTGCCTGGAGAATCCCATAGACAGAGGGGCATGGCAGGCTACAGTCCATAGGGGCACATGCAGTCAGACACAACTGAAGTGACTTAACACACACTGGGCCATGATGTAAATAAGTCAGTTCAGTTCAGTCACTCAGTCGTGCCTGAATCTTTGCAACCCCATGGACTGCAGCATGTCAGGCCTCCCTGTCCTTCAATAACTCTGGGACCTTGCTCAAACTCATGTCCATTGAGTCGGTGATGCCATCCAACTATCTCGTCCTTTGTCGTCCCCTTCTCCTCCCACCTACAATTTTTCCCAGCATCAGGGTCTTTTCCAGTGAATCAGTGCTTCCCATCAGGTGGCCAGAGTATTGGAGTTTCAGCTTCAGCATCAGTCCTTCCAATGAATATTCAGGACTGATTTCCTTTAGGATGAACTGGTTGGATCTCCTTGCAGTCCAAGGGACTCTCAAGAGTCTTCTCCAACATCACAGTTCAAAAGCATCCATTCTTCAGCGCTCAGCTTTCTTCATGTTCCAACTCTCACACCCATACATGACTGCGGGAAAAACCATAACTTTGACTAGATGGACCTTTGTTGGCAAAGTATAGTCTCTGCTTTTTAATATGATGAATAGGTTGGTCACAGCTTTTCTTCAAAGGAGCAAGAGTCTTTTAATTTCATAGCTGAAGTCACCATCAGCAGTGATTTTGGAGCCCAAAAATATAGTCTGTCACTCTTTCCATTGTTTCCCCATATATTTGCCATGAAGTGATGCGACCCGATGCCATGTTTGTTTTTTGAATGTTTTTAAGCCAGCTTCTTCACTCTCTTTCACTTTCATCAGGAGGCTCTTTAGTACCTCTTCACTTTCTTCCATGAGTGGTGTCATCTGCATATCTGAGGTTATTTATATTTCTCCCAGCAATCTTGATTCCAGCTTGTGTTTCATCCAGTCTGGCATTTCACATGATATACTCTGCATAGAAGTTAAATAAGCAGGGTGACAATATACAGCCTTGATTTATTCCTTTTCCTATTTGGAACCAGTCTGCTGCTCCATGTCCAGTTTTAACTGTTGCCTTTTGACCTGCATACAGATCTCTCAGGATGCAGGTCAGGTGGTCTGGTATTTGCATCTCTTTAGGAATTTTCCACAGTCTGCTGTGATCCACACAGACAAAGGCTTTGGTATAGTCAATAAAACAGAAGTAGATGTTTTGATGGAACTCTCTTGCTTTTTTGATGATCCAATGGATACTGGCAATTTGATCTCTGGTTCCTCTGCCTTTTCTAAAACCAGCTTGAAACACCTGGAAGTTCACATTTCATGTATTGCTGAAGCCTGGCTTGGGGAATTTTGAGCATTACTTTACTAGCGTGTGAGATGAGTGCAATTGTGCGGTAGTTTGAACATTCTTTGGCATTGCCTTTCTTTGATTGGAATGAAAACTGACCTTTTTCAGTCCTGTGGCCACTGCTGAATTTTCCAAATTTGCTGGTATATTGAGTGCAGCACTTTCACAGTATCATCTTTTAGGATTTGAAATGGCTCAAGTGGAATTTTATCACCTCCACTATCTTTGTTCATAGTGATGCTTCCTAAGTCACACTTGGCTTTGCATTTCAGGATGTCTGCCTCTAGGAGGGTGATCACACCATCGTGGTTATCTGGGTCATGAAGATCTTTTTGTATAGCTCTTCTGTGTATTCTTCCCAACTCTTCTTAATCTTCTGCTTCTGTTAGGTCCATACCATTTCTGTCCTTTACTGTGCCCATCTTTGCACGAAATGTTCCCTTGGTATCTCTAATTTTCTTGACGAGATCTCTAGTCTTTCCCATTCTATTCTTTTCTTCTGTTTCTTTGCATTGATCACTGAGGAAGGCTTTCTAATCTCTCCTTGCTACTTTCTGGAACTCTGCTTTCAAATGGCTATCTCATTCCATTTCTCCTTTGCCTTTAGCTTCTCTTCTTTTCTCAGGTATTTTTAAGGCCTCCTCAGACCACCATTTTGCCTTTTTGCATTTCTTTATCTGGGGGATGGTATAAATAGCCAGCTAGTTCTGGTTTTGCCTCCCCTTTTGTCTTAGGTTATTTGTTCTCAGTGGTTTCTAACTACAATCTCTCCCCACAGTTTCTTCACCTTTGATCCATCTTTCCCTTTTATTTATTGATTGTTTTGTTTTTAATATCTCTCATTCAGGATCTGTGACTGCTGACTATGGATCCTCACTTCCAGGAATTCTCGGTGCTGAAGTTACTAACCTTGTCTTCTGAAGAATATTTTTAAGAGTCTCCACTGATATTTTCACAGAGACACATGAAGCCTTTTCATCTGGGATTGGGCCACATGAGTCACCAACTTGTTTTGGAGAGGGTGTATACGCAGATTCCTTTAAAAAGCTAGGAATAAAAATACTATGACCCAGAAATCCCACTACTGAGCACATACTCTGAGAAAACCTTAATTCAAGAGGACACATTTATCCCAATGTTCACTGTAGCATTATTTACACAGCCAGGACATGGAAGCAACCTAGGTGTCCATCGACGGATGAACGGATAAAGAAGGTGTGGGACATGTATACAATGGACTATTACTTGGCCATAAAAAGGAATGAATTTGAGTCAGTTGTAGTTAGGTGGATAAACCTAGAGCCTGTTATACAAAGCAAGTCAGAAAGAGAAAAACAAATGCCATATATTAATGCATATATATGTATATATATGTGGGATCTAGAAAAATGGTTCTGATGAACCATTCCTGCAAGGCAGGAATAGAGACACAGACATAAAGAATGGACTTGTGGACACAGTGGGGGAAGGAGAGTGGGGTGAGTAGAGAGAGGAGCATGGACACACACTACCACGTGTGAAACAGCTGGTAGGGACCTGGAGCACAGCGCAGCGAGCTCAGCGTGGTGTTCTGTAAGGGCCTGGACGGGGGATGGGGGGAGGCTCAAGAAGGAGGAGTATATATACACACACCTATAGCTGATTCACATGGCTGTACAGCAGAATCCAGCGCAACACTGGAAGGCAATTATCCTCCAATTAAAAATAATTTTTTTTTAAATAATGGGGGGAGAAAGGAATTGATTGAATACACATTTGGCCTAATTATGGACCACCAGGCCAGTCTCCAGGAGGAGACATCAGCCGGAGTTACTTCTTACTCTTTCCACTTCCGTGCAGCACCCAGTTTCAGCCCACTTCAGAGAAGATGGCGGTACTGTGTGTCACATGCAAAGCTTTTACTGTGTCCCATGCAAGGCTTTAGGAGGCTCTTAGGAACTATTTATAGACTGGGGCTCCCTGTGTTTTGGTCTTCAGAGGTGGCTTACTCCCCCCAATAACTACTGGCCAAGGACAGCACAGCCTGAAGGCAGCCATGGGGGAACAGCACTTCCTATGTCATCCTTAACAAGCCGAGAGTTCCCTACATGGACATGTCTCAAGGTCAAAGGGTAAGTCCAAATGCTTTTCTGCCAGTGACTCTATGGGTGAACCCTCAACATGGCCATAAGCCAAAAAAAATAGACCTTTATACATGAATACTTTCTTTAAGTTTTAGAGTAATTTATATTTTCTGGAACATTCACAGAGTCAGCAAGTTATAAAGCACTTCCTGTGACATCTGGCCTTCCATATGACCAGAGAGGAAAGAAAAAGACAGGTTGCTGTCATACAGACAGCTCTTTAGCCAGCAGGATGGAGATCGTCTTCCCACTGCTGTTTTGCTGACGATAACATAATATTAAGTTACAGCCTCCCAAACAGTCACACGGCAGATGAGAAACTAGGAAGCAGGAAAGAGGAAAAGGGATCCTAGTATACCCATCACAGCCCTAACACCTCACAGCAAACGCTCACTGTTGGCTGGGGGAGATGAATCAAGACGCAGGTGGCTGGAGGCGAACCTAAGGGACGAAAACTGCATCACAGTCAAGCCGGGGGGTTTGACTCAGCCTGTTTCTCCCTGACCCACTGGGGTCCATATCCCAGGACCCATATCCCATAAGCCATCCAGCTTAACAAATCCTTCTCATCTAAGGACTGCATGTGACCCAAGGCTGCCCAGCTAAAACCCAGGAGATGACTGTGTTGATGGTTCGGCGTTAAAAATACATCTAGAACCCTGGACAGACTAGAAACCCTATTAGCTATTCACATAAAATTCGCAGAATTGAATATGTATCTGGGTTATGTTCTCCAGTATCTGCCTACCTCCTTCAGCCTCTGGGTTTGATAATTCCTCAGGAACAACTCAGAAAACCAAACAGCATTTAGGGTATATGAGTTATTCAACATGATCTGATACAATAACTTGAAGAAATTTAATAAGTAATAAATAAAATTTAACAAACAAAAAGAATGAAATAATGCCATTTTTAGCAACATGGATGGACCTAGAAATTATCATACTAATTGAAGTAAGTCAGGCAAAGATCAGATCATATAATATCACTTACATGTGGAATCTAAAATATGACACAAGTGACCTTATTTACAAAACAGAAACAGACTCACAGACATAGCAAACAAACTTATGATTATCAAAGGAGGAAGAGTGAGGGATAAACAGTAGTTTGGGATTAACAGATACATATTACTGAATATAAAATAGATAAACAATAGGGATCTACTGTATAGCACAGGAAACATTAAATATCTTGCAATAATGTGTAAAACGCCATGACAAATCTATTTGTCATATTATTAAATGTCAGTGCATTAAAAAGCAGAGACATCACTTTGCCAACAAAGGTCTGTATAGCCAAGGCTACAGTTTTTCCAGTAGTCATGTACAGATGTGAGAGCCAGACCATAATGAATGCTGTGTGCCAAAGAATTGATGCTTTCGAATTGTGGTGCTGGAGAAGACTCTTGGAAGTCCCTTGAACTTCAAGGAGATCAAACCATTCAATCCTAAAGGAAATCAACCCTGAATATTCATTGGAAGGACTGAAGCTGAGGTTCCAATACTTGGTCCCCTGATGCAAAGAGCTGACTCATTGGAAAAGACCTTGATGTTGGGAAAGATTGATCACAAAAGGAGAAAAGGGTGACAGAGGATTTCACACTTAGATGGCATCACTGACTCAATGGACATGACCCTGAGCAAACTCCAGAAGATAGTGGGGGACAGAGGAGCCTGGCACTCTGCAGTCCATGAGGCTGCAAAGAGTCAAACGCAACTTAGAGACTGAACAACGAAAATATATAATAGAAGAATCTGAAAAAGTATACATCTATATGTATAATGGAATAAATTTACTGTATACCTAAACTAGCACAACATTTTAAATAAACTATCCTTCAATTTTAAAAGAAGAAAAAAAAAAACAGCTAAGCAAATTTTGAATCTAATAAATCTAATTTCCCAGTAACTCTAGCCGAAATCCTAAAACTCTGTTGGAGGGCAATTTAGTCTAACTTCAAAATAGGATTTATAATAGGAACTGATATAAAAATTTCTTAATATGTAGCTCTTTAGTTGTTTTCATTTAATTAACATTGGGATATTCTAATTAATAAAAGTCTTTATGACAAGTAAGCATAAAATGTATCAATATTAATAAACAAAAGCCAGTCAAAATTTTTAAAAATGAAACGTAATTTTAACTATACACTTTGTAAACATATAGTTACCTATCAAACATGATTATAAAAATGAACAATTGTACAGACTTTCGGGAATTCTTATGACATGTGGTGCAAAACTGATCTAGAAAAGTCAAATTTTTCAGAAACTATTAAATTCAATATAAGATTTCAAGTCAGATTTGCAATTTATAACCTAGACAAATTTTTTGAGGGACCATGCATGATTTTCTTGCCTCTGAATTATTCTGCTTCTTTGAAAGTACTTATATGGTAAATATATTCATATTTTATAAATATAAAAATATTGTATTTTTACTATAAAATATTATAGCAAATATCAGGCCCGCTTTTGTATTTAACCCAAAATTTTGTGGTCCCTTCAAGCTTGGGGTGATTTTTTTTTTTTAATGTTTATTGAATTTGTTTCAGCATTACTTCTGCTTTATGATTTTTTGGGTTTTTGGCTGTGAGGCATGTGGGATCTCAGCTTCCAGACCAGGGGTGGAACCTGTACCTCCTGCACTAGAAGACTAAGTCTTAACCCCTGGACCACCAGGGAGGTCCCTCGGTGGTAATCTTTTAATTGATTATTTAAATTGTATTTAAAGTATGCCTTCAGTAAACTGTTCCTTTTTTTCTACTTTTGGATATGTGTTCCAAGCTTTTGTAAGATCTGTACTTACTTGAAGATAATTAAAATATTCTTGCCATCTAATTACATTGTTAAACACATTTTTTAATATTCTTATTAACTTTATCTAATGTTTAACACATACTGTTAAAATGTTCAGATGTTATCTTTTGAGTATACTTTTTCTCATCAATTTCAATTCTAATGACTACAATTAACATAAATAATTACTTGTACAAGAAGACTGAACATTTTATGATGTGGTTGTATGAGGGAGTTATTTGATGTTAAAATTAACATTGAAAAAAAGACGTATAATTTTCTGTAAGTACAGAAACCAGCATTCCTGTAAAGATCTAAATTCTCTGAAGAATAATTTGCAAAAGAAGGCTCAATATTCCATAATGATTTTAGAAAAGTTTTCTACCATTCCTCATTTTAAGTGGATAATGTTACACTAAGAAGTAAAAACAAAGTTATTTTGTGCTGCATCCTTTCCCAAGGCTTCTTCATTGATTTCTTTAGAAAGAATTCTCTGTGGTAACAAATATGCCTTTGTATTGCAGACCTTAATCTTGCAAGTTCTCTTAATACTCTTTGTTATCTTTGTGATCATAACAAAGGTCAAGTTCAATTCAACATTGAAGAGTCCCTTACATTTTGGCACTACAAAAGGTGTCAAAGATACAAATGAGAAAACCAAATTACCCTTCCCTGGAGAGTCTCTCAGTCTGCTTACAAACTGCCAAACAGATTATTTCAGTATAACGCTCAAAGTGTCTTGATAAAATTCATCCCAGAAAGTATGGAAGGAGAACAGAATACTTTGTCAAGCCTGAAAGGTATCAGGAAAGGCTTTTTGAAGGAAAGGATGGATGATGTATGTTCTTCAGAAATAAGGAAGACTATGTCAGTTGAAGAAAGTAATTAAATGTATTTATAACAGCAAGGGGAAGAATTAATAGATAAGCAAGCCCTTTGGTAAGGAATGCTTAATGAAACAAATAAATTGCATTTCAGCCAATAGCTAAATTATTTCAACATGTAAAGTGCCTTTCTATGTATCATCTACCATGAGAAGATTTTTATCATTTTCAAGAGTGCTCATTAATGAGAATGCACAGTAATATTCTCGTTACTTAGAGAATAATATAAATCAGAGTCAACATTTAAAACTAAGTACCCGTACACTTCATGGCAAATAGATGGGAAAACAGTGGAAACAGTGTCAGACTTTATTTTCTAGGGCTCCAAAATCACTGCAGATGGTGATTGCAGCCATGAAATTAAAAGACGCTTACTCCTTGGAAGGAAAGTTATGACCAACCTAGATAGCATATTAAAAAGCAGAGACATTACTTTGTCAACAAAGGTCTGTCTAGTCAAGGCTATGGTTTTTCCAGTGGTCATGTATGGGTGTGAGAGTTGGACTGTGAAGAAAGCCGAGCACTGAAAAATTGATGCTTTTGAACTGTGGTGTTGGAGAAGACTCTTGAGAGTCCCTTGGACTGCAAGGAGATCCAACCAGTCCATCCTAAAGGAGATCAGTCCTGGGTGTTCTTTGGAAGGACTGATGCTGAAGCTGAAGCTCCAGTACTTTGGTCATCTCATGCGAAGAGTTGGCTTATTGGAAAAGACCCTGATGCTGGGAGGGATTGGGAGCAGGAGGAGAAGGGGACGACAGAGGATGAGATGGCTGGATGGCATCACCGACTCGATGGACATGAGTTTGATTAAACTCCGGGAGTTGGTGATGGACAGAGAAGCCTGGTGTGCTGTGACTCATGAGGTCGCAAAGAGTAAGACACTGAACTGAACTGAATTGAACCCGTATATTAAACAGCATTTTACAAATATTACCTCATTAAGTCTCATATTAACCCCAAGGGTAGATAGGTAGATACTATTATGCTTAAGGTATAGTGACACTAACTAAAGAGTACAGGGTCTAATAATTTTGCAATGAAGTTAAGTTACATATCTAGTGTGTTAGTAGTTGTAGTTGTGTTGAGTTGGACACGACTGAGCACACCACAGATGGATTCAAAGCCAGGTAATCTGTCTCCAGACGCTTTTTCCAAACTATGCCATCTTCACTCAAGATCATGACTGTTTCTAGCTGGTAAGTAACAAACTTATGACAAAGCACATAGATGAAGTAGGAAGTAGAAACAGAGAAAGTGTGATTCTCATAAGAATTCCCAAGATTGGATATGACTTGCACAGGCTAGAAGGAAGTTGGCATGATGGAAGAGATATCCATGTGCCAAAAGAAACTGATCATAGTTTCAAATGTAGCCAAGTACACTGGTCCAGTAGTAGCAGAGAATAAAATTTAACAAGTAGTGCCAAGTTATGGTCATAAATTACCAAGATGGCCTCCAACTTTTTTGTAGCCTCTTCAAAAACAGAATAGATCTTCCAGAATTTCCCTCACTGCCCTATACCATCCGTTTCTGAAGTTGTGTTGATTCTTCTCTCTGTATCACTTATCTTTGCATAAATTAGTTTATTATAAGTCCCTTTGCAATCATGGTTACTTATTTCATGTTTGTACTCATATTCTCTCCAAAGAATAAAGACTACCTCTTATATTTCTTTATTTTTCCTCTCAGATTTTTAAAACAGTGCCATTCATGTTGTTTAGACAGTGAAATGATAACATATAATTGTTCAACCTAAGTAAATGTAGTGTAATTCCAAGAGAGAAAAAGAGAGTGGGAATTTAAATGGTGAGGATTTTGCATGCCTTCTAGTCCATGAGGGGCTTCCCAGATAGTGCTAGTGGTAAAGAATCTGTCTGCCAATGCAGGAGATGCAACAGACATGGGTTCAATCCCTGGGTCACCTAGATAGATCCTCTAGAGTAGGGAATGGCAACCCACTCCACTATTCTTGCCTGGAAAATTCCATGGATAGAGGAAACTGGCACGCTATAGTCCATAGGGTTGCAAAGAGTCAGTCATGACTGAGTGACTGAGCCCACACACAAGCTAGTCCGTGAGCACCCATCTTAGTGTGAAGGTGAGAAGACATGTGAATCAGTGCTCAGCCCAACTGTATTCAGCTTCCTCAGACTATTCATAACATGAGCATTTCAAGATTTGAATGTGAACCCATGGGTTCAAAGGTACGTAGTTTTGTTACAGTATATCACCTGGATACAAGGTGACTAATTCATCGGATGCTCAACTAAAAAGGGTAATTGGCTTCATACTGGAGAGAAAACCTAGTGGGAAATCATATGTTAGACTTCAATGTGGAGATTTTCTAAGAAACTGTCAAGAGAAGTACTTAATTTACACAATCTTCATTTTACAATCCACCTATGGAATCTAAGGAATGTCAGCTGTGACCGTACTGTACCCCCTAAACAGCTTTTACCTGAACTCGTAGAGTGGGCATGTATTAAGGGTCATGGTAGAACTGCTGCTAGAAGGCATTTGGCTGGGAACCCAGGAAGGCCTGAATCTGGTTTTAACTCACAACCTCTCCAACTTGCTGGTACAATGTTTACAAAGAAGCAAATGGGGCTGCCAAAACTTCTTTCTTTGACGTTACCCAGAGTTATGAGACTCAGCCTTCAGATTGTTTTGTGTGTGCTATTTGTGTGTTATCAGGAAGCTTCCATAAGTCTCTTATCCTTATCCATCAGAGGGCAGACAGAATGAAAACCACAATCGCAAAGCCTTGTATAACTCATTGAAATTATGATGAACGCCGTGTAGGGCCACCCAAGACAGACGGATCATAGTGGAGAGTTCTGACAAAACGTGGTCCACTGGAGAAGGGAATGGCAAACCACTTCAATATTCTTGTCCTGAGAAGCCCATGAACAGTATGAGAAAGCAAAAGGATTCTTGGGTACTCCACAAAGGCGCAGACTCGCTTGGGCCTGCGTTTTGCTCCAGTCCCAGGTCCAAGCAGCTCAGGTGACCAGGTGCTTGGCACGCACAGTCGCCCCCAGTGGAAGGCTGCAACTTATTGCCTCCCCCGCTCGGTTTTCTGGAGAAAAGGGAACCCTCTCACACTGTTGGTGGGAATGCAAACTAGTACAGCCACTATGGAGAACAGTGTGGAGATTCCTTAAAAAACTGGAAATAGAACTGCCATATGACCCAGCAATCCCACTCCTAGGCATACACACCGAGGAAACCAGATCTGAAAGAGACACATGCACCCCAATGTTCATCGCAGCACTGTTTATAATAGCCAGGACATGGAAGCAACCTAGATTCCCATCAGCAGATGAATGGATAAGGAAGCTGTGGTACATATGCACAATGGAATATTACTCAGCCATTAAAATGAATATATTTGAATCAGTTCTAATGAGGTGGATGAAACTGGAGCCTATTATACAGAGTGAAGTAAGCCAGAAAGAAAAACACCAATACAGTATACTAACACATACATATGGAATTTAGAAAGATGGTTTAACGATAACCCTGTATGCGAGACAGCAAAAGAGACACAGATGTATAGAACAGTCTTTTGGACTCTGTGGGAGAGGGCGAGGGTGGGATGATATGGGAGAATGGCATTGAATCATGTAAATTATCATATGTGAAATGAATCGCCAGTCCAGGTTTGATGCACGATACAGGGTGCTCAGGGCTGGTGCAGTAGGATGACCTTGAGGGATGGGATGGGGAGGGAGGTGGGAGGGGGGTTCAGGATGGGGAACACATGTACACTCATGGCTGATTCATGTCAATGTATGGCAAAACCAACACAATATTGTAAAGTAAAAATAAATAAATAAATAAAACTGAAGAAAAAAAAAAACAAAAAAAAGGCAAAAAGATATGACACAGAAAGATGAACTCCCCAGGCTGGTAGGTGCCCAATATGCTATGGAGAAGAGTGGAGAAATAACTCCAGAAAGAATGAAGAAATGGAGCCAAAGCAAAAACAATGCCCAGTTGTGGATGTGACGGCGAAGGTGATGGAAGAAAAGTCCAATGCTGTAAGGAACAATTCTGAATAGGAACCTGGATGGTTAGGTCCATGAATCAAGGTAAATTGGAAGTGGTCAAACAGGAGACGGCAAGCATGAACATCGACATTTTAGGGATCAGTGAACTAAAATGAAGAGGAAAGGGCAAATTTAATTCAGATGATCATTATATCTACTACTGTGGGCAAGAATCCCTTACAAGAAATGGAGTCACCATCATAGTCAACAAAAGACTCTGAAATACAGTACTTAGGTGCAGTCTCAAAAATGACAGCATGATCTCTGTTCGTTTCCAAGGCAAACCATCCAATATTAGAGTAATCTAAGTCTATGCCCCAACCAACAATGCTGAAGAAATGAACAGTTCTGTGAAGACCTACATGACCTTCTAGAACTAACACCAAAAAAGATGTCCTTTTCATCACAGAGGATTGGAATGCAAAAGTAGGAAGCCAAGAGATAACTGGAGAAATAAGCAAATTTAGCCTTGGAGTACAGAATGAAGCAGGGCAAAGGCTAACTGAGTTTTGCCAAGGGAACACACTGGTCATAGCAAACACCATTTTCAAACAACACAAGAGACAACACAAGAGAAGACTCTACACATGGACATCAACAAATGATCAATACTAAAATCAGATTGATTATAATCTTCACAGCCAAAGATGCAGAAGCTCTATACAATCAAGCAACAGCAAGGCCAGGAGCTAACTGTGGCTCAGCTCATGAACTCCTTATTGCCAAATTCAGACTGAAATTGAAGAAAGTAGGGAAAACCACTACACAATTCAGGTATGACCAAAATCAAATCACTTATGATTATACAGTGGAAGTGAGAAATAGACTCAAGGCATTAGATTTGATAGAGTGCCTGAAGAACTATGGACAGAGGTTCATGACACTGTACAGGAGGCAGTGATCAAGACCATCTCCAAGAAAAAGAAATGCAAAAACGCAAAATGGTTGTCTGAGGAGGCCTTAAAATAGCTGAGAAAAGAAGAGAAGCTAAAGGCAAAGGAGAAAAGGAAAGATATACCCATATGAATGCAGAGTTCCAAAGAATAGCAAGGAGAGCTAAAAAACCCTTCCTCAGTGATTAGTGCAAAGAAATAGAGGAAAACAATAGAATGGGAAAGACTAGCAATCTCTTCAAGAAAATTAGAGATACCAAGGGAACATTTCATGCAAAGATAGGCCCAATAAAAGACAGAAATGGTATGAACCTAATAGAAGCAGGCAATATTAAGAGGAGGTGGTAAGAATACACAGAACTACTATGCAAAAAAGATTTTCATGACCTAGATAATCACAATGGTATGATCACTCACTTAGAGCCAGACATCCTGGAATGTAAAGTCAAGGGGGCATTAGGAAGCATCACTATGAACAAAGCTAGTGGAGGTGATGGATTTCCAGCTGAGCTATTTCAAATCCTGAAAGATGATGCTGTGAAAGCCCTGTACTCAATATGCCAGCAAATTTGGAAAACCCAGCAGTGGCCACAGGACTGGAAAAGGTCAGTTTTCATTCCAATCCCAAAGAAAGGCAATCCCAAAGAATGCTCAAACTATCGCACAATTGCACTCATCTCACAGGATAGCAAACTAATGCTCAAAATTCTCCAAGACAGGCTTCAATTGTATGTGAACTAAGAACTTCCAGATGTTCAAGCTGGTTTTAGAAAAGGCAGAGGAACCAGAGATCAAATTGCCGACATCATTAAAAAAGCAAGAGAGTTCCAGAAAAACATCTATTTCTGCTTTATTGACTATGCCAAAGTGTTTGTGTGGATCACAACAAACTTTTAAAAATTCTTAGAGATGACCAGACGACCTTACCTGCCTCCTGAGAAATCTATATGCAGGTCAAGAAGCAACAGTTACAATGGGACATGATCAACAGGCTGGTTCCAAATACGGAAAGGAGTACGTTAAGGCTGTATGTTGTTATCCTGCTTATTTCACCTATATGCACAGTACATCATGCAGAATGCCAGGCTGGATGAAGCACAAGCTGGAATCAAGATTGCTGAGAAAAATATCAGTAACCTCAGATATGCAGATGACATCACTCTCATGGCAGAAAGTGAAGAGGAACTAAAGAGCCTCTTGATGAAAGTGAAAGAAGAGAGTGAAAAAGCTGGCTTAAAAACATTCAGAAATGAAGATCATGGCATCTGGCCCCATTACTTCATGGCAAATAGGTGTGGGGAAACAATGGAAAGAGTGACTGACTTTATTTTCTTGGGCTCCAAAATCACTGCAGATGGTCACTGCAGCCATGAAACTAAAAGACACTTGCTCCTTGGAAGAATAGCTATGACCAACCTAGCCAGCATATTAAAAAGCAGAGACATTACTTTGCCAACACAGGTCCATCTAGTCGAGGCTATGATTTTTCCAGTAGTCACGTATGGATATGAGAGTTGGACAATAATGAAAGCTGAGTGCCGAAGAATTGATGCTTTTGAATTGTGGTGTTGGAGAAGACTCTTGAGAGTCCCTTGGACTGTAAGGAGATCCAACCAGTTGATCCTAAAGGAAACCACCCCTGTTTATTCACTGAAAAGACTAATGCTGAAGCTCTAATAATTTGGCCACCTGATGGGAAGAAATGACTCATTGGAAAAGACCCTGATGCTGGGAAAGATTGAAGGCAGGATGAGAAGGGGACGACAGAGGATGAGTTGGTTGGATGGCATCACCAACTCGATGGACAAGAGTTTGAGGAAGCTCTGGGAGTTGGTGATGAACAGGGAAGCCTGGCATGCTGCAGTCCATGAGGTCGCAAAGATTTAGACACGACTGAGCAACTGAATTGAACTGTCCAACTGTTTGTGACTTCATGGATTGTAGCCCACCAGGCTCCTCTGTCCATGGAATTCGCCAGGAAAGAAAACTGGAGTGGGTTGCCAATTCCTTCTCCAGGGGCTCTTTCTGACAGAGGGATTGAACCCAGGTCTCATGCATTACAGGCAGACTTTTTTTTTTTTATACTGTCTGAGTCACCAAGGAAGCCCAGTCTAAAGTCCTACTAAGTTCTCCACTTCATCATGACCAAATCCCAATACAAACTGGCTACATGGGATAGAGACCTAAGTGTTGATTAATATAATTAAGCTTATGTGTGGGGACAAAAAAGAAGCCCAAGATAATTGACCCAAGAATATTGACCCTACAAGAACTTAACTTTTTCCTGATCACCCCTTCCGAGGCCACAGAGAACAGAAAATAGAGAAAATAATTCAGATTTTGTACCTTTTAATATACAGTAAATCTGTCTGCAAGCTAAAGTTCCTATCATCTTTCTAGGTAAACTGAAACTAAGATTTTTAGGTATGGATCTAGGAAGGTGACACAATAGATATGTTTCCTCACTCCAAAGTATCTAACTTGATTTTCTATCTGTGTTATAGTAGATTTGGTAAAATGTTAAGCATATGCTGCTCTTAAACAGATTTGTTTAAAATTGGAGATCCACTGCAACTTCCTTCTATTTCTTAAATAGCATATCTTAAGATAACTTTATTAACTACTAGAAGGTATTTGATGCCAGTATTGGTTTGAAATTCCAGAACTGAAGCAAAATATAAAATTCTGTAAAGTTTCTGAAAAAGTCAAAAATAGAATGAAAGTGCTGAAGGATGAAACCATCTAGTCAAACCGAAAGGCATCAGTTGTCTTTGATGAAATCATGAGCCTTGGTATTTGTTTCTCTCTTCTTATAATGCTGTTCCCATTTGTATTTGAACTACGCAGAGCTCCATTCAGTTTAAGAGCATAGATATTCACTCAATTACCTTAGCATAGGAAGAAAAGGGAATTTGGGCAAGGATTTAAGGGAAGAAGTGAGTCAGACAGAAGGAAATTCAAGACCAGGAACTCCATTTTGCCGCACATCTCCTATCTAAAGTATGAATTGAAAATCTGGCAAGAACCTTAAACTCTTGAAAGTCAAAAAAATAATCTTTTTCATGATGGTGCAGCTTCTTTCTACCTTTTGACTCTTCTTTTTTTCATATCAAGCTCCTCCTTATCACTTAAGTTTGCACATTGTTATGACTTCAACTGACTATGACTAAATAGTCAATTTCTCAGTTTCCCAAGTTCCAATTCTCCAAAAAGTGTTATAAGCTATTCTGTATAGAGGCCAGAAGTCACTGGTCACTGCCGTTGAATTAGGGGTGTCCCCCATTGGGTTTATCACCGGCAGCATAGGTGTGGCCTATGGGTGGAGAGACGCAGTGGACAAGGGATGTTAGAATGAAACAGATTCAGGGGATTGCACCATATCAGTTACACATTTGTTAGCTTCATCCTGTTGAACTCCGCAAGGTTGCTGTTTATTTATGAAGCGAGCTTAGTGGTTGGTGTCATCTACATATCAAATTAATTTTATCATCATGTTTTCTAGCTATAGCCCTTTTAAAGGTACTGCAGCTTTGCTGGATCTGTGTATATATTGTGACTCTGTCTGCTGTTTTGAGTACATGCCTTACTGGTTGGTAAACTGTATAACGAAGTTTCCAGTTGCAGGTGTAACACTTTCTAATGGATTAGTGAAGTGAAAGTTCTCAGTCATGTCCGACTCTTTGCGACCCCATGGACTATACAGTCCATGGAGTTCTCCAGGCCAGAATAATGGATTGGGTGGCCTTTCCCTTCTCCAGGGAATCTTTCCAACTCAGGAATCGAACCGGAGTCTCCTTCATTGCAAGTGGATTCTTTACCAACTGAGATATCAGGGAAGCAGTTTCACTGCTTGTTTTGGGCTCCAAGATTACTTTATACAATTTTGTGTCACTCAGGAAATTGCAATCGAGTGCATTTCTCTACATCTTTGTTGTCATTCTGCCCACAGTTAATGGTGCATCCTTTGATGGCCCTTTGAAGTTCTGACAATACTACTTTGCTCCTCTCAGTTTGCAGAAAGCCAGGAATTTAACACAAAATAAATAAGTAGGATAAAATACTGCTACATTATAAGAGCTAAAGTTCTTTTCTTTCTCTCTTTCATCTCAAGTTTAATTCCTAAAGTGAACGTGTTGCATTATTCTTTTTAAGAAAGTTGATTGAATAATTAAATCCTAAAGCATGCCTATCAGACAGCTAATATTCCTGGCCTGTGAACTAACCAAATCTAGTCTCTCTGTGCTGCCCCAAACTGCCGTTCTAATAAGTGAAATACCATTGTGCTGATAAGATAGATTTTCAGTTTTGCCATAGTTCACAGCTACTACTCTACAAAAAACAATTTGGGTCACTACTTTGATCACAAATTTACTTTCTACGGAGCATTTTTTGGTTATGATTGAGCAGTAATAAACACAGAAAGGTTCTTTTCCTATGGGTTGAATTGCAATATTTGAATTAATGGAATTCTTCCTCATTTTTAAAATGAAAGGGTTGGACTACTCATATTTAAAGTTCTTTTCAGAATCAAAATGCCATGATAATATAATTCTGTAATTCAATTAAATATCCCCTTTTCAATCAAAAGGATCAGAATGCAAGCAAAATTTGAACTTGGTAAAAGGTAACTTTTATTTTCAGTTCCCTATCAGGCTTTTCTCTCTGCCTTTATGGACCCTATCTTGGTCTCACAGAGCTGTCAGTGATCTTTCTCAAATGGTTTTAAATCATTGCTTCCTTCAGGGATAAGTGTTTGTAAGAGGAGCTTGAAAACAGGAAAACCTTCAAGATAGCAACTGATGAATTACCAAAGGTGAAATTTCAGGAAATAGTGGTTGGCTGGCCTCTCAAGTAATATAATGGACTTTATCTACCCACTCCTCCTGGACTAAGCTTAAAGCTCTGGAGAATTAAACTGGCTCCAAAAACTAGGTTTTCTCTGTTGCTCTAATTGATAAATCAATTAGTAGTAGAGTGAGATAATTTATTATTTATTGGCCAGTATATCATTCATTCATATTCAGTCTTCTCTCAAGTTGGAATATAGAAAAAGTCTTTCCTTCCAATTTATGAGTGTAAGGCAGAAGCTAATCTCCAAGATTTATATTAGGCAAAAGATCAGGCTTCAGAATAGGGACTAGAGGATTATACTGCAGAACTGAGGAATGTGTGAAGCATTAATTGCATGCTTCAATAGTGGTTCTAGAGGGTATTTCTATGGCTTCACAATATGTCAAGTTTTGTATGCATGAGGGCTTTTGGCCATAGTAAAAAATAATTAGTTAAAACTATTTAAAACAATAAAATGGCTACGGTTATACTTTGCTGATAATTTTCAAAAGTGAAAGATTTGATATGGGTTCATTAAGAAAAGAAGGCAGCAGGGAAATGTGGTTACCTCTGAAGTGTGCAAAACAAAGTCAATCCAAGAAATGTTTACTCTATTTCAGAAGACTAGATATTACATCTAATATATAAAAATGGGTGAATATAATTTTTACAGAGGAAAAATATCTCAGATAAAATATATATCATATATCATATTAATATATGCCATTAATGTACCAATTTATCACTAGAATATATTATTAATATATCAAGATAATCAAGAGCTTCTGTTTAGTCTGCATAGGTAAGGGATGTGTAACTCTAGCTAAAAATCATTATCCTAGAAGATACTTGATTCAAACTAAAGAAGAAAAGTTGTCATCAAAATTGAAATAAATGAACTTATACCTGATGGCACAATACTATCCAATTTCAAGCATTAGGCTTCTGATAGAAACAAGTTAACAAGAGCTTTGACAATTCTTTAGATTTTCCATACAACCTACAATTTCTGATTTATATTAATAATATTTTACCTATATCAATTTAACCTAAAGACATGACATTTTCCATGCAAGTCCTTAATGGTATCTAACACCTTCCTTTTTACAAGGTAAAAAAACAAATCTTTTTGATTTTCCAGGGGCCCTTTAAGGTGGTTTTAGTCACAAAGGATATTCTCTGGGGAATTAGATTTTGGCGCGTGTAAAACATCAGAGATGTAAGAATATATATAATTTGTGTGCTTTTCTGTATACTTTTTTCCTTCTTTTGGAATATAACAGCTTTACAGTTATTTAAGATAGGATCATGGGTTACTAAGAAACAAATTGGTTACATATTTAACCAAACCAAGAATGAAATATTTTAAAAATATATAAAGGGGGCTTTCCCATTTCTTTTTCTGCATGTAAGGCACTCAGAAACCCCCGTTCTATCCTAAATCAAGTAAGAAAAAGAAAGAGAATGAAAACATCAACTATTTTGGAATCCGTATGAGGTAAAGAAACAGGCCAAACTGATGCCCTTGAGGATGAACAAACCAACAGGTCAATACAGAAGGAAACGGCTTACCCAAGCAGAGGGGACAAGCAGAAGTCACCACAGGAACCCACGCCAACGCGAGAAAACCAGAACTGTAATCGACGAATCGCTGCAGGCTCCATGTGGACCACTCTGTTGACAAACTCAGGGGGGACTCAGTCAGAGGGGGACCCCCACAACCCTGGGGATTTTCTTCCAGGGTCTAGACCAGATTCACACAGGAAATATCTGGGAAAAATCCTCTCACAATAACTACAGGACGAAGGGAGAGGAGCCATTTTGAATTACCGCAAAGCACTCTGGTCTCCTTAAGAAGACTTGCCCACACGAAGCTAGTTAACTTTAGACCAACTTTCTGGTTGTTAGCAGTATCTGACTCACCTGGGGGAAGGTGAATACCCACTCCAGCAGGCTCCTGACTTGCGTGTGGGAGGAGGGAAACATTTTAGCCATTCTCTTCCACTTAAGAAGCAGAAAAAGTATTAAAAATACTTGTGAAGTTCACAGCTCACAGGCATAGCATCCTTAAAAGACTGAGGCATAATTATAAGACTAGCAAATTCTTCACCCACAGCTGACCACCACACGACTAAAGGCCTATTTACAGCAGTACCTTGTAACCAGTCATCATGCCTGGCTATCAACAAAAGATTACAATGTCTATCAAAAGACATAAAACACAATTAGAAGAGGCAAAACAAGAATCAGAACCAGACATGGCAGAGATGCTGGAATTATCAGACTGGGAATTTAAAACAGTTAAGATTATATACTAAGGGCTCTAATGGAAAATGTAGTCAGCATGTAAGAACAGATGGGCAGTGTAAGCGGATGGGGATACTAAGAAAAAACCAAAAAGAAGTGCTGGAGATAAAAACCAGAATAATAGAATGAAGAGCACCTTTGAGGGGCTATCTGTAGACTAGACATAGCTGATGAAAGAATCTCTGAGCTAGAGCATACAGCAGTAGAATCCTTGAAAACTGACAAGCAAAGAGAACACAGACTGAAAAAACAGAACATCCAAAGACTGTGGGACAACTGCTGAACTATAACATAAGAGAAATGGGAATATCCGAAGGAGAGCAAAGAAAAGAACAGAAGAAATATATGAAAAACAATGATAATTGAGTTTTCCCAAATTAATATCAGACACCAAACCACAGGTCCAAGAAGCTTCTCAAAAACAGAGGATAAAAATTTTTTAAGAAAATTTTAAATTAAAAAACTCTACACTTAGACATATCATTTCAAACTACAGAAGATCAAAAATACGAAAAAAGTATCCTGTGAAATTACCATTTGCAAGTGAAGCAGAAATAAAGACCTTCTCAGACAAATTAAAATTGAGGCACTTTATTGCCACTAGCCCATCCTTGAAAGAAACATTAAAAAGAAGCTTTTTAGAGAGAAGAAAAAATGATATAGGTCAGAAACTTGGATCTACAATAGTAAAGGAAGTGCACAGGAAAAAGAGTAAGTGAAAGTAAAAATGAAACCTGTTATGTTTCTTATTCTTAATTCATCTAACAGATAACAGTTTGTTCAGTGTAAAAATAGTAAAAAAAAAAAAGTAGTATAACTGATATGTTGAGAGAGAAATTAAATCACATGCAAAGCTCAATTAAACCACAAGAGGCAAAAAAAGAGTGGAAGACAAAATCAGAAACAAAACCCAAGGGTAGCAGAGAAAACAGTAACAAATATGGTAGATAGTAATACCACTATGTCCTATCGGATATATTGTTTCACTTTGGATGTAAATGATGTAAATTCACCAATTAAAGATAGAGATCAGAGACAGAGTCTGTACCCAAGAGTGGTGGTGGTTTAGTTGCCCAGTCGTGTCCGACTCTTTGTGACCCCGTGGACTGTAACCCACCAGGTTCCTCTGTCCGTGCAATTGCCCAGGCAGGAATACTGGAGTGGGTTGCCATCGCCTTCTCCAGGGGATCTTCCTGACCCAGGGATCAAACCCTCATCTCCCGCATTGCAAGAGGATTCTTTACCCCTGAGCCACCAGGGAAGCCTGTACCCAAGAGTGCCTTAGTTCAAACCATGAACAACTTACCTTGTGTTTCAACTTGTTCACCTAAAATAAACCAACTGACAGTTATTTCTCTAGCAAAAACAGGTTTTTTGCAGGATTAATAAAGAATGCAATTTTGGTTCTGCCCCCATGGTAAGTCAAATGCAAGTCCCTTGTGTAAGTGGACAGAATTCTTTTACAGGGGGGAAAGGAATCTGGGGGAGCTACGGTAAACGAAGAGTCCATGGCTGAGTTGTAACCATCTCTCATTGGCTGAGCCCCATCTTCCTGTTGGTCTCTGCTCTAGTGGATAGGGTATGAGAGTTTCCCCTTCAGGTCTCTTGTCTCTGTTTAATTGAAGTTCACATTTATTAATGTTTTACAGGTTCTAAAAAGGGGATGAAAATAATAGCATCTGCTTTGTAGACTTATGATGAGGTTTGAATATATTAGAAATTGTGTTAAAATATGACCTTCTGTGACACCTGGTAAGTCTTAGCTCCACTATTATTGTCTCATGGTTTCATTGGAAAGTGGTTCCCACAAAAGATATTTTAAAATCCTTGACTTCTTCCTGCAGATGCCCAAGAATGATCACAAAACCATACAGAACGCCAAGTGGTGAGAGGGGAACGGGAGAGGATTCAGGTAGATGCTTTGTTTGGTAAAATAATAATAATAATAGCCTACAGAGGCAAAAGACCAAACCGCTACATTTAGAAGTTCAGGCCCCAGCCAATCATAGGAAATTAGCACTAAGTTAAATAATAATAATTTTTAAAAATTATAAAAGAGAAAGTGCAAAGCCCATGAAACACCAAATGTTGCTTCTAGACACAAAGCGAGGCTGACAGTGTACTTTCTTCCCCCAACAGTGGAAAGACCCACTGATCTTTCTGATCCCCAACTTCTAATTTCTACTCTGCCCCAAGATTATCTAAAACAGTTTTGCTCAGCTTCCAACCTCCTGAATGTCAGCAATTCTTCTATCATAATATCTAAATATAAAATTAAGCCATGGAGGCACTGTAACAAAAGGTCTCAAGTCAGCAGATATGCCAAAGAGGGCAAAATTTAAATTCTTTAAAACCCACCAAATAAAATCCATTCCATAAGCTAAAGGACACTCATTGTTATTAAACAAACTGAAGAATCCTCCTGAGAAGAGATCTGTTTTATTTAAATTAATTTCTTAAGATTTTGAATCTTAAATTTGAAAACTTGGAAATAGCAAAAATGGGGAAATTTTCCTTTCAAAAAAGGCTTTATCAATTAGGATGCAATGGTAAAGGGATTGTGTCTATTTGAAATAAAAAATCCTAATCAAGAATCATTGAATAGAAACCAAATTAAGGATGTATAACTCAAGCCACTACATTTTAATATCTTAAATGCTATTTTATTTTACATCATAAGGATTTCCGACCACCAAAAAGAACTTAGAAGTATTGTGATTCTTCTAAAAACAAACATAAGCTTACTGAATTAAAAAAAATTCTTCAGAGAACTCATGTTTCAAGAAGGAATCTTTGGAAAGACTCCTGGGAACAGCCAGAGACCTAGCAGATAGTGGTGGTACAATTAAATTAGTATACTTTAGGGAGACTTTAATAAAGATGATATTTACAAGCTAGGACAGCGTGTGGTGGAATCATAGGACAAGGCAGTGACCTCCAACTAGCAGTGTTGGATGCTCCTGGAGAGCAGTCACCAGAACCCAGAAGGATGCATCTTGGAGACATGGTCCTAGGGATGCTTCCAGCCTAAGGTGACTTTGAAGCGTTGAGTCAAAGTCCTCATCTCATACCCCTCCCTTTCTCTGACCTTCTTCTGGGGTTTCCACTGGCCAACAGGAAATGAGAATCCCTGGTGTTGAAATTCATATAGGCCAGTGTCCTGATGAGAGATGAGGTGCAGAAGGGCAGAATCGACGTGGCATGCCAAACCAAAGACCGCCAGAAAAGCTGCCTCCAAAAAAAAGTTTCTAAAAAATGGAAAACACATTCTGTTGGTAAAACTATGAAGACTGATATTTAAGTTCTTTGCTTAGATGTAGTGTTTCCAGCTAAAAAGACAGAATGGTTGTGAATCATTTTTCTGAAGTTAAAAATCATAAGGATTCAACTTGTTAAACTAAAAATGCTCTCTCTTTTGAAAAGCACAATCTTATATTTAGAAAGAAATTTAACTAATGGAGTGATAGGAGCAGGCTGCAAGCCAAGGAAATGATAAAAGGATTAACTACTCCAAGGCTGAAAGGTCTTTATTTTTTCAAGAGTCAGTTTTAAATCTTCTAATAGCAAAAATCCAGATTTTAAAGAGTGATCAATGTCTCCTCCAAACCTCATCCATTGGTTAAAGAGTTATTCATTAGTCCCTTCATTTTTCAAGAAGAATATTAAATTCCATTTAAATTTGAAAAAGTTATTTAAAAGTATGAATAGTACAATAAAGCTGAAAACTTAATGTTTTGTCTTATTTGTTTTAGAAGAATATTTTGGGTTTTTTCGTGGAAATGAACACAGTTATTAGTAATAAAAAAAAAACCGAGTATTTGAGACATAGCAAATACTAATTTCCTGGTAGAATTTGCATTTCTTCACTGAATCAAAGTATACAAACTCCTGCATAAATGTAATAGAGCTTTAGTATTAGCACTGAAATATTTTAGGATTTAAGTGACTTTGATTTTTATAAAATAATACATTAAAATGTGAATCTATAAATTAAATCTATACAATCTAAAAAATAAATATTAATTTTATACAGAGTTTATATAAACTTTATCTTTCCTAACATCATTAATTTGTTGGTGGGAGTAAGATTTTATCATGGAAATAGGTATCTATACTTTTCCAATGGCATCTGAAATTTTGGATTTCATGATAGGGAATTTTGTATTTAGAATAAGAATGCTTAAAATAACAAAGATGTATGAAGTCGAAGCATCGTGTTATTCAAAAAGAGATGTTTAGTAAAATGTCCACAAAGAATGCTCAAACTACCACACAACTGCACTCATCTCACATGCTAGTAAGTAATGCTCAAAATTCTCCAAGCCAGGCTTCAACAGTACGTGAACCGTGACTTCCAGATGTTCAAGGTGGTTTTAGAAAAGGCAGAAGAACCAGAGATCAAATTGCCAACATCTGCTGGATCATTGAAAAAGTAAGAAAGTTTCAGAAAAACATCTATTTCTGCTTTATTGACTATACCAAAGCCTTTGACTGTGTGCATCAAAACAAACTGTGGAAAATTCTTAGAAATGGGGATACCAGACCACCTGACCTGCCTCTTGAGAAATCTGTATGCAGGTCAGGAAGCAACCGTTAGAACTGGACATGGAACAACTGACTGGTTCCAAATAGGAAAAGGAATACATCAAGGCTGTATATTGTCACCCTGCTTATTTAACCTATATCATGAGAAACACTGGGCTGGAGGAAGCACAAGCTGGGACCAAGATTGCCAGGAGAAATATCAATAACCTCAGATATGCAGATGACATGACCTTTATGGCAGAAAGTGAAGAAGAACTAAAGAACCTCTTGATGAAAGTGAAAGAGGAGAGTGAAAAAGTTGACTTGAAACTCAATCCAAAAACTAAGATTATGGCATCTGGTCCCATCACTTCATGGCAAATAGATGGGGAAGAAGTGGAAAGAGTGACAGACTTTATTTTGGGGGGCTCCAAAATCACTGCAGATGGTGACTGCCGCCATGAAATTAAAAGACACTTGCTCCTTGAAAGAAAAGCTATGACCAAGCTAGACAGCATATTAAAAAGCAGAGACCTTACTTTACTGACAAACGTCCATCTGGTCAAAGCTATGGTTTTTCCAGTAATCATGTATGGATGTGAGAGTTGGACCATGAGGAAAGTTGAGTGCCAAAGAGATGCTTTGGAACCGCAGTGTTGGAGAAGACTCTTGAGAGTCCCTTGGACAGCAAGGAGATCCAACCAGTCAATCCTAAAGGAAATCAGTCCTGAATATTCATTAGAAGGTCTGATGCTGAAGCTGAAACTCCAATACTTTGGCCACCTGATGATGCTAAGAGCTGACTCATTGGAAAAGATCCTGATGCTGGTAAAGACTGAAGGCAGGAGGAGAAGGGGACGACAGAGAATGAGTTGACTGGATGGCATCACGGACTCATTGGACATGAGTTTGAGCAAGCTCCAGGAGTTGGTGATGAACAGGGAAGGCTGGCGTGCTGCAGTCTATCGGGTCACAAAGAGTCAGACGTGATTGAATGACTGAACTGAACTGATGATACATTAAATGTGGTATAAAGGGCTATCTTATATAATAACATAAAGAAAAGCTTTAGCTCTACAGGAAATAACAATCAACTTAAAAACTTTAGTAGAAAGAATTTAGTTCCAATACTAAGTTATACATAAACACCGTGCCATTTTATGTAACGAATTTGAGCCTTGTGGATTTTGGTATCTGTAGGGGTTCTTGCAGCCAATCCCTCACAGACAGCAAGGGATGGCTGTATTTTGAAACTTTTTGGTAATTAGTGTTTTAAATATAGAAAAATGAAGTTCACTTATAGCATTAAGCATTTTAAGTGGAACACTATCATATTAGAACTGAATTGAAATTCCAGTGTGAATTCTTGTCTTTAAAAGAGCATGTAATTTCCAGGAGTCTTCCCTCCGAACACCAAAATGGTCAAAAGATACTATCACCCCAAATTTCCATTGTTTACTAAAAAGATCAAGTGTTCCATGAAGATACAGGTAATTCCATCTGTCAAACGTGAGTCTGAAACATACTCTGGTGCCAGAAAGCAGAATATTATTCCAAGGTTCAAGGAATTGTAACAGAAGTGCACATAAAGGGCCTCCCATTGAACAAAGTGTTGACAGTTGAGCATCCAAGAATGAATACAAACCTTAACTAAAAAATGATTAAAACTAAAAAGTCATGATTCATAATGATACATGAAGAAAAGGTAATATGTTCTAAGCTACAGAATATATTGCTTTTGTGTCTTTTACTTAAATCATCTTCATTTTATAGGCCCATGTTATGTGTTTCTTACAAAAACAAGTCCCTGTTTTTATTGAAAGTTGCTTCATATTTATTTAGGCTGACTTTCTGCATTGAGTCCAGAACATGCATTTTATTTTTTAATTTTATTTTTATTTATTTATTTTTATTTTATTTATTATTATTATTTTTTTATTATTATTATTATTTTTTATTAGTTGGAGGCCAATCACTTCACAACATTTCAGTGGGTTAGAACATGCATTTTAAAATATACTAGTGGCAGGTCTTTTTGACCTCTATCTATATACTATATTGCTATAGTAACAAATGCTGATTTGGACTTTATTTCTGACTTTTTAATCTGTCTTATTTATTTAAGATAAGCCACTCTTTCTCCAAATCATCTTCCAGATTTGAATCTATCTTTCAGAATAATCTTTCTTAATATTTCATTTGTCCCAAGGCTCTAATTTACTTCTTTCTTTTTTCATTATAAACCAAATCCAGAACACACCATTTGAAGCCCCCTTTGTACTCTATTGTATTGCATTTCTATTTTGACTTTCACTAATCACAGTCTTCATTATCTGCTTAAACAGACTAGGATTTTGATTTGACTTTGTTGGGGGATTTATTAATATCATTATAAAATTATTATTAATAAAAATGGTTGCCTTCAGTGGGTTCTTTTTCACAAAAATATATTGCAGTTGACTTTTCTCGGTATCCAGAGCTTAGTTTTTCAATAAATAATTTATCCCAGTGCCAACTGTCCCCAATACAAATAGCAACCTCACAACAAGTGAACACAGTTCTAGCCTGAAGTTCAGTGAAAATAGAGCTAATTTAGCACATTTACTATGAAATATTATATTCCAAACTTCTTAGTTTGGTTAACCTTTGAGCAAAATTTAATTCACATGTGAATTTTGGTAACACTGTACTACAGCAAAAACCCTTCTATCATAGATTTATTCATAATAAAACTTGTGTGAGAATAATAGGAAATTTCTGTTCTCAAATTTATCTCAGCTCTATCTGATCATGAATGAAGTCAAAATATTCTCAGATCTTTAAGTTATCTCAGACACTCATTATTGTTTTTGTTTAATCCTAGCATGATTATATACCTAAGTATAAAATTTTGGGAGCATGTCAGTTTCCCTTTTTCATTTCTTCCTTTTAAGATGAAGGTGGCATTTGTCCAAATATGCTTAATTCTAGAAAGATCTCCTTGCTTGAGGATCTTTATTCACAATGGGAGCAATCACATTTTCCAACAATGTTTTCAAAAAGTGAAGAAAAGTTTGAGCAGTGGCATTTTCTCTTCTCCTTCTTGAATCCTCTAAGCCTGAAGCATGCACAATAGTAGGTTCAGGATTTTTAAATGCTCTTATTTGGGGCGAAATGTTAAATCAATTTACACGCTTTTTATGCTTCATTTTATCTTTGGCTACAAAGATAGTTCTAAAGTGGTTTACGTTCTAAGAAATGCATCCCATGCCATTTTGACAGGCTCTGCATTATAGATGATATGGAGAGAAAGAAAGCAGAACAAGCCAAAGCAAACAAAAACGAGGAATGTTAAGTGCTGCGGGGGTCGGTGAGGTGGGGGGCGGTGGGGGGGGGGGAGGGAGAAAAGTAAATGTAATCTCAGCGTTTCTTTTTAGAGGAAATATAACTCATTAATGTTATCTTTGAAAGAGAAGCAATAATTCCAAAAATGACTTAAAATTGTATTACATTGTCTTATCCTCAACTTTGTTGCTTCCTTCTTGGCATAAAAGAGAAGATTAAATGTTGACATCATTTATTTAACATTAAACTATCTATCTAAACATTAACTAAACATTAAAGCATCTATCACTATCATTTTCGGTGATTAATACAATCTTTAAATGATTCTTCTCCATATATTGTGATAACTTTTTAAAAATCCGTCATAAAACAGGCATTACTGTGTTTCTTATTTTTAAATAATAAGACAGAGTTTCATAGAAAAATTCCCATTCTTAATATTTAATAAGAAAAAACTTTTACAGGCATTTCAATGTGTTCATATAACCTGAAATTTCTTTAAGGTAAAACTTAACAAGTAGCACATCAATTTTCTCAGCCTACTGGTATAGAAACTTTTAAGCATTGTCAAATATTTTAATTAATGTGGAGTTAACTATGTCATGAAAAGAAATACAGCATTTATTTTTCCTTTCCAGTTCGGAAATTTTTTAAAGAATGATAAAAACATACAAAATCTATCATTCTCCTATTCACTAATTGAAATAGTATTTTTTAAGCTTCTGCATTATTTAGAATTTGGCCCACAATGGCATTCACAAATAATAATTTGTAACTTCTCATAATTTTCCATGAAGGAAAAGGACTAAAAGAACTTCTTTTCCACTGGTGAAAGAAGTAATTGCAAATATATTTGGACTCAGTGATTAGCAATTTTTGCCTATTTTGTTGTTCAGCTGCTAAATTGTGTCTGACTCTTTGCAACCCCATGGACTGCAGCACACCAGTGTTCCCTATTCTTCAATATGTCCCAGGGTTTGTGCAAACTCTTGTCCATTGAGCCCATGATGCCATCCAACCATCTTGTCCTCTGTCATCCCCTTCTCCCCCTGTCCTCAATCCTACCCAGCACAAGAGTATTTTCCAATGATTTGGCCCTTCGCATCAGGTGACCAAAGTACTGGAACTTCAGCTTCAGCATCCGTCCTTCCAGTGAATATTCAGGACTGATTTCCTTTAGGATTGACTGGTTTGACATCCTTGCAGTCCAAGGGACTCTCAAGAGGCTTCTCCAACAACACAGTTTGAAAGCATCAATTTTTCGGCAGCTCAGCCTTCCTTATGGTCCAACTCTCACATCCACACAAGACTACTGGAAAAGCCATAGGTTTGACTAGACGGATCTCTGTTGGCAAAGTGATGTCTCTGTTTTTTAATATGCTATCTAGGTTTGTCATAGTTTTCATTCCAAGGGGCAAATGTCTTTTAATTTCATGGCTGCGGTCAACATCTGCAGTGACTTTGGAGCTCAAGAAAATAAAATCTGCCACTGTTTCTAGTTTTTCCCTATTTGTCATGAAGTGATGGGACTGAATGCTATGATCTTAGTTTTATGAATGTTGAGTTTTAAGCCAGCTTTTTCACTCTCCTCTTTCACTTTCATCAAGAGGCTCTTCAGTTCCTCCTCACTTTCTACCATAAGGGTGGTGTCACCTGCATATCTGAGGTTGTTGATATTTCTCCTGGCAATCTTGACCCCAGCTTGTGCATATACATGTTAATATACAATATAAATGGTACAGATGAACCTATTGGCAGGGCAGGACTAGAGATGCAGAGGTGGAGAATAGATGTGTGGGCATGGTGGTGGGGGACTGAACGGGGAGATGCAGTATCCTCACTACTATGCACCACGTGTAAAACAGATGGCTAATTGGACCCTGCTGTACAGTGCCGGGAGCTCAGCCTGATGCTCTGTGATGACCTAGAGAGGTGGGAGAGTGTGGGGAGGGAGGTCCTATAAGAAGGGGATGTATGTATACATAGGCTTCCCTTGTGGCTCAGTCAGTAAAGAATCTGCCTGCAGTGCAGGAGACCCGGGGTTCCATCCCTGGGTCGGGAAGATCCCCTGGAGAAGGAAATGGCAACCCACTCCAGCATTCTTGCCTGGAAAGTCCCATGGACAGAGGAGCCTGGTGAGCTGCAGCCCGTGGGGTCACAAAGAGTCAGCCACGACTGAGCAACTAACACTTACTTAGAATGGATTCACTTCATTGAACAGCAGAAACCAATGCAACACTGTAAGGCAATTACACCCCAATAAAACCTTTACCTCAATAAACCTTCAGGTTTTATCCTGGATGTTGTATGCTCGCATCACACTTATTTTGTTGTGCTTGCTTTGTGAATAAAAACAAAAGGAAGTGCAAGAATTCTATTTCTTAGTTGTTATCTTCAAGACAAAAGGTAAACAATTTCTTATTAAAGTTACATAGTGCTGGGTGTTAAATTGCACACAAAATCTACAATCAAATGTAGAACATACTTTAAAATCATCCAATGGTAGAATGGCAAAAATAAAATTAGAATAAAAGCTGAAATAAAGCATTTGAGCTAATACAGTAAGATTTGACTCTATTGTTGCTGCTGATAAAAGGTTACAGAGAAAAGTTAGAGCAGTATCCCTACACTTGGACAAATTCACCCATTTTGTAGTTTCTTAAAGAGGATGGTTAATACTTTAGATTTATGGTGAAAAGGGTGGTGGTCATGACAAATTTAGATTAAGACTGAGGCTAATCATGTGGATGATACACTCTCTCTCATTCCTCCCTAAAAATCATAATCCCAAGTGACATGAGTAGGTCAAGACTGTGTGGATGGGTACGGTGTGTGCAAAAGGAGTTTGCTCCAGCTGTAGGTATGCTCTTTGCCCTGCTCACAAGCTAGTCCCTCTTAGATTAGATGCTTAGGCCTCACGGATCACAGACATTCTTCACTTGACATTTCTCACATCCTTTCTAGCTGGTCTAGACATGGCCCATTGAGAACCTAGCTGCTTCTCCTTAGACACACATTTATTGTATACATAAACATTTCTAAAGTCCTCCTATAGAAATCATACATGTTTAACCATCCTCAGTTTGAATTGGGTTGAGAAATATTAATCATCTCTGGAATTCTTTCTAGTCTCCGAGGCTTCTTAAAAAGCATTAAGTCTTATGTTTGGACAATTCTGAATCCCTGGATTGGGTGTTCGTTTACAGAGTCCCCTTAACCTCGTGCCTGCATTTCAATAAGATGACTATGCTGTGTGAAGGAACCAGAGATGTGTTAAGAGAATGCTATCTGGACCACATTATTCAAACATCTGCCCCTAAAGTGATAAACTTTCACTGAGTATGTCACCAACTTGTATAATTCTCAGTGTGCTATTAAAAAATAGTTACTCATCATTGCAAACACACTAACTTCTTAATTCTTTACAAAGTTCCCAAACTATGTCTGCAAAGTTTTATTCAATTTTCATCCTATTAATATGCTCTGTATCCCCCAGACTTACTGGATTACATTTCATTCTGAATGCACCACATACATTCCATTTTTTATAACTTGACTTAAACTATTCCTTTCTTCTTAAAGGCTTGGAATACATTTTACCTTATTTTCAATTATACAAAGCTTACTTATTCAAGTAAACTTAATATAATCTATTTATCACATTTGCCACTATTTGTTAAATATCTTGATACAAACTACAGGCCTAGTCCCCAGTATCCTAGCACTGATACAGTGAACATGTTAGATGTTTAATTAATATTATTATATGAATGAAGATATTTATTAATCAAATCGAATGTTACATTCCCCACAAATGTTTCAGTAAGGTGAAATATTCAAGACCCTAAAAGAGTGTACCATGGAGCAGCCTGAAATTAGACTACTGGACAGACCTTTCAGAAGATCCATCATACAACTTAAACAACTATATTTATAATGTTAACTTTTATGCCTTTTCATACAGAATCTGAAAACATATGAAAGATGCTCTAGCAGATTCTAATCATTGTCCTATGATTGTAATTAAATACATCTAGGCATTTCCTCTGAGCTTAAATACAAAATGAGCTTTAAATGTGGATTTGATAATTATTTTTCCTTCACTGTCACTTCACCTATTTTTTTTTTCAAGAAGCCATGGATTGGGATCAGAAGAAAAGAAAACCAAAAAAATTCAATGTCAAAATGATTTATTGTGGGACATATTTTCAATGGGAAAAACATAAAAGAATAAGGAGTTGCAAGATTCCCACATTCTATGAAAATGGAAGACTGGCTTTTTACAGTAGTTGAAGTATATATACACACATATATATACATACACACACACGTAATTCACACAATAGCACCTTTAAATTTTTTTTGCCTTTAACTACTTAAATGTCATCTATTTTATCTGCTTTTGGAACATATTTCATATAGATTAAATGAAAAGGTTTTGCATATAAAACTATATAGTGCTGTGCTATGCACAACTCTTTGCCACCCCATGGACTGTAGCCGGCCAGGCTCCTCTGTCCATGGGGGATTCTCCAGGCAAGAATATTAGAGTAGGTTGCCATGCCCTCCTCTAGAGGATCTTCCCAAGCCAGGCATCAAACCCAGGTCTCCCACACTGCAGGCAGATTCTCTACCATCTGAGCCACCAGGGAAGCCCAAAACTATATAGTAGAATGTGTATCTTCTAATATTAACCATTATCAGAACACATATCTATAAATCAAAAAATTTTAACTTTTATCCAGTCATAATCTGAAATGTTTTGGGCATTCTATCATCAAAAAAACAAAAATTAAAATCTCAAAATAATCCCCCTACAAAAATTACATTCTGATTTTATGCAGATAGAGCCTTCGTTTTCTTTCCTCTGAAAAATCATACCTTCCTAACTTCCTCTTTTCTTCCTTCCTCCCTTTCTTCCTTACTCCTTTCCTTTATAATATTAGAAAATAAAACTTGAACTAAATGGGGAAAGCAGATCTTAGAAGTGATCAGATTTTTGAAATCCATGCATGCGATTTATGTTGTCCTGGCTCAGTGGTAAAGAATCCACTTGCCAATGCAGGAGACACATGAGAGGCAGGTTCAATCCCTGGGTCAGGAAGATGCCCTGGAGAAGGAAATGGCAACCCACTCCAGTATTCTTACCTGGGACATCCCATGGACAGAGGAGTCTGGTGGGCTGCAGTCCATGGGGTTGCAAAAAAGCTGGACTTAATGACTAAACAACAATGAAGAAGCCTCCGCATCTGTCTGCTAAATCACCTCAGTTGTGTCCAAGTCTTTGCACCCTTATGGACTGCAGCCCTCCAGGCTCCTCTGTCCATGGATTTTCCAGGCCAGAATACTAGAGTGTGTTGCCATGCCCTCCTCCAGGGAATCTATCTGGTTTAGGGACTAAACTTGTGTCTTTTTCATCTCCTGCATCAGCAGGCGGATTCTCTACCACTAGTGCTACCCGCGAAGTCCAAGAAGCCTCTAGCTCTGACCAATCCTTTAGAATCACATCCAATTGTATTCTCCTTAACATTCTCACATGGTTTTTTTAAGGGTTATATCAAATTCACATGGCCATATCACCTCTAAAACAAAACTTTTTATTTATTGTTCCCCTCTAGTGTTGCTTCCCTCCTCTTTTCTAAACAGCATCCCTGTTTAGATCAAGCTGAAAAGTTGGACATTGTCACTGAACCCTCCTGTGGATAACACTTCATCAGCAACTTGTAATACTGACCAATCCCCTTTTCTTCATTTACTCTTCATTCTCTAGTCTAGGAAACAAGAAATACATGTTTCCCATTCAGGCCTGCAGCCATAGGTTGCCATGTGACCAAGTTCCAGTCAATGTAAAAGACAGCAAGAAATTTTGAGACTTCTAAGCAGATTTTTATGGTCCTTATCAAAAGAACAGATGTAACTCATGGCACTGAATCTCTTTACTTTTCCCTTCTTTCAGTAGGTGGACATGATACCTAAAGCTGTGTTTACTTTCATGTGACAGAGAGGCAGGAAATAAATGAGTAAAATTTCCTCCAGTAAAGGATTTAGGACGTGGAATGTAGCATGGATCTTTGATGGAATTAGTAAAGAATGGAACCATGGCCAGTGAACGCTTGCTGCCAGATTTCCTGTAACCATGATATGTTGAATCACTCTAGTCAGGTACTCTGGTACTTGCAGCTCAAAGCATTCCTAATCTCTCTTTCTATTATTCCCTCCTTCCCAGCTCCCAAACCATTCCACCACTAAATTTTGTGAACTATACCTTCAAAATATATCTTAAGTACCTCTTAATCCTACTTCAAAACACCATGCTCTCTTTCTGAGGTTACCGTATTAGCTTCTTAACTGATATATATTTCTCTCCACTCTTACATTCTACCTATCTGTTCACCATATAACTTAAAGAAATGGTATTTCTCAGGATTGTTTTACATTGTAATTTTTGTTCCTCCTACCTAAAATGCTCTTTTGTGGAGTCTTCAAATGGGTTGTACCTTTTCATTCTTCTGCTTTTACAAATATCTGTGCTGAAAGGAACCTTACTTGACCACTTTATCTAAAGTGGTCTCTTCACAATCATTCTTGGATTACATTATCCAATTTACTTCCTTCATATCACTTGAAGTAATATAAAATTATCTTTTTACTTTATTTGTTGATTGTCATGTTTTTCAACTATTCTGTAAACTTTCAAATTATCTTATTTGCCATTCAGTTCAGTTCAGTTGCTCAGTCGTGTCTGACTCTTTGCGACCCCATGAACCCCAGCATGCCAGGCCTCCCTGTCCATCACCAACTCCTGGAGTCCACCCAAACCCATGTCCATTGAGTTGGTGATGCCATCCAACCATCTCATCCTCTGTCATCCCCTTCTCCTTCTGCCTTCAATCTTTCCCAGCATCAGGGTCTTTTCCAATGAGTCAGCTCTTCGCATCAGGTGGCCAAAGTATTAGAGTTTCAGCTTCAACATCAGTCCTTCCAATATTTGCCATTAGATACCCAACACTGAGAATAATTTTAATTAATAGTAGTCATTCAACAAATATTTCTTGGCCAAATACCTTCATGAATGGAAACTCAGAAATGCCTTAAACACTCAAATGTGTTGGTACCTGAAGTCTCTCTAATATAGTAATTCATTAATGTTAAGTTGTTGCCTTTGGGCAAGTGTATGTTGGAATAATTTATACATTAGTAAAAATTGACTTCTTTTGATAGATTTCTGAAGATATTCCATATTATATATATATATATGTTATATGTATATATATATATATATATATATATGTTATATGTATATATACACACACATATACATGGGGCTTCCCAGGTGGCCCTAGCAGGAGATGCAAGAGATGTGCATGTTTGATCCCTGGTCAGGAAGATTTCCTGGAGGAGGAAAATGGTAACCCACTCCAGCATTCTTGCCTGAAAAATTCAATGGACAAGAGGAGCTTGATGGGCCATAGTCCATGGGACTGCAAAGAGTTGGACACCACTGAATGACTGAGCACACACATACATACATATACATAAGATTAACATTATATATTCATGTGTGTGTGTGTGTATGTATGTGTATATATATATATATATATATATATATATAGTGGCAAGGAGGAATATTGTGCAATGATTCTCTGTTAAGTTTTGTCAGACCTAAATTAACACTTTATAGTAAGAGTGAAAACCTAATATTAAAAGGAATCATCTTGGCACCAGTGGAAGATACACAATATTAAAGATCACAAGGGCATGTATACACGAGGGTCCCAAGGTTGAAATGATAGGATATAGCATTACAAGAAAAGCACTATTCATTGTGTGGTTTCTAATTCCCAACAAGTTAAACACTGTTGAGGGGTGGCTTCACAGTGGATCACGACTGCAAAAATAACTTCTACATCTTACACGCTGCCTGTTTCTGCCTGACCTTCCCTTCTTCTCTCAGGCTTGGTCCTGAGTGCTGTGATCTAGCTGTTCATATAGCTTTCAATAATTTACAAATTTTGTATTTTATAACTCTTATGTTTAAGTTGTAAAAATGAAACACTGGTTGCTGAGAGGAATAACCATGAATGATTTTCTCTGGTGCAGTTTGGAGGTCCAGCTAAAATAAAAGAGCTGGTTCAACTGACCAACAAGGAATTATTGAACTTATAGCTCAGACAGTAAAGAATCTGCCTGAAACACAGGAGACCCAGGTTAAATTCCTGGGTTGGAAAGATCCTCTGGAGAAGGGAGTGGCAACCCACTCCAGTATTCTTGCCTGGAGAATCCCAAGGACAGAGGACCCTGGCAGGCTGCAGTCCATGGGGCCACAAAGAGTCAGATATACTACTACTACTAAGTTTAAAATGGGAACACTTTTAATAAGAGGTGTAAGTAAAGATGACATCAGTTTCATGTCTGATGAAAACTTGATTCCTCCCAGAGTCTACTTTAAATTCGTACTTGATGGCAAGTTTCTTTTTAAATGCTGCATTGCATGTTAAATGCTGCTGCTTTTTTGTTCAATGCTGCATTTTGCCATTGACCTAAATGCTTCAGACTTTCCCCAAAGCTTTGTGCTCCAGAGTTCTGAGTTATGAAATCCCCAAATCTTTTGACATTCTCTGGGCTTCACTAGTGGCTCAGATGGTAAATAAACTGCCTGCAATGCAGGAGACCTTGGACAGGAAAACCCCCTGAAGAAGGGAATTGCAACCCACTCCAGTATTCTTGCCTGGAGAATTCCATGGACAGAGGAGCCTGCAGGCTATGGTCCATGGGGTTGCAAAGAGTTGGACATGACTCAGCAACTAACACTCACACACACACACACACACACACTTGGACATGACTCAGCAACTAACACTCACACACACACACACACACACAGACATGCACAGTCTCTAACAGCCAAGTATTCTATATTCATTAGAAACCTCTCTTCATCTGGAATAACGCATTGAAGACACCACATGGATGTTTCTATTCCCTGCTGCTCCTTCACAATGGAGTAGATTTCTCTCTCAAAACCGTCTACCTAGTTTATATACACTGTAGGACATACAGAACTATTTCTGCTGCTCTCGGATTCCTCAACATTTCAAGGTTTACATTACGGTATCTCTTCATTTTAAAATTCAACTCAGCAGTTTTAGGTACAGGGTAAAACTTAACACAGACATCTCCTGTGCCAACATAAAATCCCTCTCCCTCTATTTTCCAAGGTCTCATCTGAAAATGGAAAAAAGAAACCTGACATCTTCCTTAAAAATCTTGATTATGCCTTTAGTTGCTAAGGATATGCCACCATAAGTGTTGATGTATCTAACAGTCCCAGAGTAAATGACAACCCCTTCTTTTGCAGATGCAACACCTTTCTTTTCAGAGTCTAAGAAAATGGCATGTGTGCATGCTCAGTCACTCAGTTGTGTCCGACTCTTTGTGACCCCATGGACTGTAATCCGCCATGCTTCTCTGTCCATGGGATTCTCCAGGCAAGAACATTGAAGTGGGTTGACATTTCCTTCTCCACGGAATCTGCCTGACCCAGGGATTGAACCCACATCTCCTGAATCTCCTGCATTAGCAAGTGGATTCTTTACCATTGAGTCACCTGGGAAGCTCTAAGAAAGTGGGGCATGTTAATATTTTAAAAATCATTATTCTACTTAATTTGTACAAGTTACATTATTTTGTGTTGAAAGAAAAAGACACACATACTATCTTAGCTGATACAGAATTATTTACTTATTATAAGGATATTATAAAAGGTATGAAATCATAAGGAACCATCTCATGACCTATAAAATATAGGTCAACCAGGAAGTGATGACTAGAGTGACCACAAGCTGCTATCCAGTTCAGTTCAGTTCAGTCGGTCAGTCGTGTCTGACTCTGTGACCCCATGGACTGCAGCATGCCAGGCCTCCCTGTCCATCACCAACTCCCAGACCTTATTCAAACTTATGTCCATCGAGTTGGTGATGCCATTCAACCACTTCCTCCTCTGTCGTCTGCTTCTCCTCCTGCCCTCAATCTTTCCCAGCATCAGGGTCTTTTCCAGTGAGTTGGTTCTTCACATCAGGTGGCCAAAGCATTGGGGTTTCAGCTTCAGCATCAGTCCTTCCAATGAATATTCAGGACTGATTTCCTTTAGGATGGACTGGTTGGATCTCTTTGTAGTCCAAGGGACTCTCGAGTCTTCTGCAAGCTATTATCAGGAAGCTATTTTTCCTGGAGAATTTAAGGGGGGTGGGCATGCCTTTTATAATCAATTGGCTGCTTATACATCTCCCAGGACTGGGTTATATATTAGGTCATCAATAACTAAGAGGCAGTAATGATGTCATTGTCTTGGAGGCTGGTGTCTACCGTGTGTCAAACACTCTGCCTCTTCATATTCTTCCCAGCTCTCTTTGTGGACCTACCCAGTTGTAGGTTCAGTTCCTGATTGCACACTAACTCACCGTCCAGGCAGAATGAGCAATCAACTTCCTACTCAAATTGATGTCCAGGATGTATTTTCTGAGGTCATTCCTGTGAATGTTCAGAATACTAAAATCTTCCTTGTAAAGATACCTATGAAGAAAAGAATTACTATTCTATATCTTATAACAATAAGAGACCTCTTTTAAAACTCCAGAAAGTGTTTATTTTTAGGACTCAGATTTTTAGAACCACAGATACATCTACATGAAGTGTTTGAGGAATCTCCTAATTTAAGAAACTTGTGTTTTCAGTGACACTGGGCATCAAATGTTTCATACTGCTGCCATTTAATAAGGAAACAATTTGTGGACACATATCACTCTGTTGGGGTAAATCAACTTTGCTTCAAGATGTATAATTTACCTGCCAGCTTAATGTATAGCTTGGGTTGAAAAGCTATCTAATAACCTGTGATCAAGTATTTAAACACAGTAGATTCTAAAGCAAGCCAAATTCTGTTTTCCAAAATGTGAATTATTTACACATATAAAGAAAAAATAGGGACTTCCCTGGTGGCACGAGAGATAAAGAATCCACCTGCCAATGCAGGAGCTGCAGGAGATGCGGGTTCCAATCCCTGGCTTGGGAAGATCCAACCACTCCAGTATTCTTACCAGGGAAATCCGACTGACAGAGGAGGCTGCTGGGCTACAATCCATGGGGTTGCAGAGTCAGACAGGCCTGAAGCAACTTAGCACGCATGAAGAAAAATATGTCTTTGTTCCAATTTCCCAAAGAGATATTTCTTGTAATTCTCCTATTAAAATTCCTGCCTGAAGTTCATCACCTCTTTTCTAGACATTTCAAGCACAACTGAACTTGTAAAGATTTCCCTCTGTTGTAGTAAACAGCTATGAGAGTCATAAGAGAAATGATTTGGAGAAAGTCACTCACTTGGTGGTCCTAGTCATTTGAAATCTAAAATGTTACACTGATCTTCCTACACCTTCTTCCTGGTGTGATGTTCAAGACACAGCTCCTTGCTCTTCACATATCTACCCTGGTGGCCTAAGTCACTGGATGCCCAGAAACTTCAGAAATGTCATGGATTTGTAGAAGGCTTAGCTGTCTTCCTCTCCTAGGTGTAAAAGACTTGTCACTTCATACTTGATGTTATAAATTTAACAGACAAGGACAATGTCCTAGGAGAGTAAATCCATCAACTTGCCAATGCACAACTTTAGAATATGGACTAGGAAGTTTACGTGACCTTGAGGCAGAAACCTAGCAGTGTGCTGCTGTTATTACAGGTAAAAATAAAATATTTTTGGTCACTCAAGTGAAAAACAACAGAAAAGAAATGGTTTCACTTTTTCAACATCCCTGTACCAAGTACCAGAGTTGGGGGATTGGATATGTTGCAATAACAAGGTGACATTAGAGTGGCTATAAAGTGGAGCTGCTCTTGGCTAGAATTTGGGTCATTTGCAGACAGTCCTCAGAGACCAATCTGGGAAACTGAATGAAGAATTCAGATAAATTACCATATTTTTCATGCTTTAATCCTGTTGTTTATTGAGGTGAATTTAAGAAAGAGACTGAAAGATTGCTCAGTAAGAGTTAAGTTGAATGTCAGAGGAATTTTCATTTAATCCGAAATTTTCTTCCCTTAAAAAGCATGGAGGCTGGGACTTCCCTAGTGGCCCAGTGGTTAAGACTTCCCCTTCCAATATAGAGGGTATGGGTTCAATCCCTGGTCTAGGAGCTAAGATCCTATATACCTCATCCTCATGGCCAAAAAGCCAAAACATAAAGCAGAAGCAATATTGTGGGGGCTTTGCAGATGTCTCAGTGGTAAAGAATCTGCCTGTCAGTGCAGGAGACCCAGGTTCGATCCCTGGGTGGGGCAGACCCACTAGAGAAGGAAATGGCAACCCACTCCAGTATTCTTGCCTGGGAAATCCCATGGACTGAGGAGCCTTATGGGCTACAGTCCATCAGGTTGCCAAAGAGTCAGACACAATTTAGTGACCAAACAACAAAATCAACAGACTTTTAAAATGGTCCATATAAAAAAAATGTTTTAATGGAATAAGAGATTTCTGGAAAGGTGAATTTTCAGATATTTAAAATCAAAAGAAAATAATCACCACCACTGCCAAACAGATCTACAAGAATGGCTGTTCAGGTGAAATTTATGGTGGATAAATTGTAGTGGAACAGGGAGATGATTAGAGAAGTAACTATAATATTAAGCAACAGTTCCTCCATATAATCACTGGGAGATTTCCTTTTTTCAGGTTGATATAGCATAATATATGTAAAGTGAATCATAGAAACCAAGAGAGAAAAGCATAGAAACCAAAAGTCAGAATAGTACAGATATAATTGCTCCTTCTTCAGGAAAAACCTAATCAAGTTAGTCGAACTTCACTTCACAGAACAAAATTAATTCCAGGTGAACTAAAAAACTGAATGTTATAATTCAACATGAAAAACTTTGCCACTCATTGGTATATTCTAAACTGACTTGTGGCATTAACATTTTAAAATACAGTATTTTATTTCCTATTTACATCACACAGGTCTTTTTTTCTTTTCCATTATAGTTTATTACAAGATATTGAATACAGTTCCCTGTGTTGTGTAGCAGGTCCTTATTGTTTATCTATTTTTTATATAGTAGTGTATATCTGATGATCCCAAACTCCTCTGTCCTCCCACATTACCCTTTGCTAACCATAAGTTTGTTTTCCATACCTATGTTTCTGTTTTGTAAATAAGCTCACCTGTATGATTTTTTATTAAGATACCACATATAAGTGATGTCATATATTTTTCTTTCTCTGACTTACAACTTAGTATGATAATCTCTAGGTCCATCCAAGTTGCTGCAAATGGCACTATTTCATTATTTTCTAGGTTGAGTAGTATTCCATTGTATACATGTATACACACACACACACACACACACACACACACACACACCCTACATCTTCTTTATTCATTCACCTGCCAATGGACATCCAGGTGCCATCCATATATTGGCTATTGTAAATACTGCTGCTATAAACACTGGGATGCATGTACCTTTTTGAATTCGAGTTTTCATCTTTTTCAGATATATGCTCAGGAGTCGGATCACTGGATCATATGGTAACTCTATTTTTAGCTTTTAATGGAACCTCCATATTGTTTTCATAGTGGCTGCACCAATTTACATTCCCATCAACAGTGTAGGAGGGTTCCCTTTTCACCACACCCTCTTCAGAATTTCTTATTTGTAGACTTTTCAATGATGGCCGTTCTGACCAGTGTGAGGTGATACCTCACTGTCATTTTGATTTGCATTTCTCTTGTAATTAGCAATGTTGAGCATCTTTTCATGTGCTTGTTGGCCCTCTGAATGTTTTAATCTTAATTCATTTGTTTATCTTGGTAAGAACACTTAGCACGCGTTCCCCTCTCCTAACAAAAGGCTAAATGCAGAGTACAGTATGGACTATAGTCACAATGTGGTACAACAGATCTCTAGAACTTATTCATCTTGTGTATCTGCCGAACAATTCTCTATTTTACTCTCCCCTCAGTGTCTGGCACTTACCATTCTAGTCCCTATTTCTATGGGTTCAACTATTCTAGACACCATATATAAGTGGAATCAAGAAGTATTTGTCCTTTTGTGACTTGCTTGTTTCGTTTGCAATAATGTCTCCCAGGTTCATCCAAGTTGTCACGTATGTCAGGATTTCCTTCTTTTTAAAGGCTAGATGTTAAAGATTTAAATGTAAAACTTTAGACCGCAAAACTCCTAGAAAAAAACAAACAAGGGGAAAACTCATGACATTAGCCTAGGCAATGATTTATACCAAAAGGATAAGCAACAAAACCTAAAATAGACATGTGGGACTATATCAAACTAGAAAGTTCTGCAGGGCAAAGGAAAAATTCAACAGAGTGAAAAGCAACCTAAGGAATCGGGAAAAAATTTGCAAATCATGTATCTGATAAGGGGTCAATATCCAAAATATAAACAAAAGGCCTATAAGTCAATAGCAAAAAACAAAATTAAAAAACAACAATAACAATATTGAAACATTTTAAAATGGGCAAAGGACTGGAATGGAAATTTCTCCAAAGAAGACATGCATATAATCAACAGGTATATGAAAAGATGTTCAGCATCACTAATCATCAGGGAAATTCCCATCAAAACCACAATGGGATATCACTTCATACCATCAGGATTTTTGTTGTTCAGTCGCTAAGTCCTATCCAACTATGTGCGACCCCATGGACTACAGCATGCTAGCCTTTCCTGTCCGTTGCTATCTCCCAGAGTTTGCTCAACAACATGTCCATTGAGTCAGTGATTCCAATTTCATCCTCTGTCATCCCCTTCTCTTCCTACCACCAATCTTTCCCAGCATCAGGGACTTTTCCAATGAGTCAGCTCTTCACATCAGGTGGCCAAAGTATTGGAGCATTAGCTTTATCATCAGTCCTTCCAGTGAATATTCAGGATTGATTTCCTTTAGAACTGACTGGTTTAATCTCCTTGCTGTCCAAGGAACTCTCAAAAGTCTTCTCCAGCACCATAGTTCGAAAGCATCAATTCTTTGGCACTCCAGCCTTCTTTATGGTCCATCTCTCACATCCAAACATGACTACTGGAAAACCATAGCTTTGACTATATGGACCTTTGTTGGTAAAGTGATGCTTCTGCTTTTTAATGCACTGTCTAGATTTGTCATAGCTTTTCTTCCAAGGAGCATCTTTTAATTTCATGGCTGCAGTCACCATCTGCAGTGATTTTGGAGCCCAAGAAATAAAGTCTGTCACTGTTTCCTTTTTTCCCCCATCTATTTGCCATTAGGATGGCTATTATCAAAAAAGAAAAAAGATAAGTATTGGCGAGAGTGTGAAGAAATTTGAATTCTTATTCATAGTGAGTGGGAAAACAAAATGGTGTAGACAATATGAAAACAGAATGGAATTTCCCCAATCTTTAAAAATAGAACTACCACATAATCCAGCAGTCCCACTTATGGGTATATATGCAAAAGTAACCAAGATCTCAAAAAATATCTGCACTCTCATGTTCATTGTTACAAAAAGGACAATTAACTTGATATTTAATTCCCAAAGAATTATATTCCAAAATCTTATCTGTAACCACTAAGTTCAGCAATTCTTGATACTTATTCTCAAGAACTCCCCAAAGAAGAGAGACAAGTCATATAAAGTAACATGAAAGACAAAGAAACTTGCTCACTCAGTCGTGGCCGACTCTTTGTGACCCCATGGGCGATACAGTCCACGGAATTCTCCAGGACAGAATACTGCAGAGGGTAGCTATTCTCTTCACCAGGGGATCTTCCCAACCCAGGGATCGAACTCAGGTCTCCCACATTGCAGGCAGAGTCTTTACCAGCTGAGCCATGATGGAAGCACCATGGATAACTAAAAGTCTGTGGTGAAGACAATGGACCGCTCAAGTTCTTCCTTCACCTGGACATGCCTCCCTTCCTTCTGGTGGATGGAACCGTGGAACGTTTGGTTGACTCAACCCTCTCCCTCTATTTCATGGAGAAGAGCAAGCATTTATTTTTAAATCCATGCGTTTTTTTTCCTCTTCTTCTAGACATTAAAAGTATATACTTTGGTTTCCAATTTCAACTTTTAGTTGTCAATACCATCAACATTTTTATCTTTGGAGAAATGGAGAGATAGAGAGGAACACGTGAGGAATAAAAAAGATATTAATTTTGGAAATAATGTATAAGACATTTGTTTTATGCTACAGTGAGGTTAGCAAATAGTTCTCTATAAATGCATATGATGTGTACCTCTTCGATTTGGTACATATAACCTGATTTTAGGTTGTTTTCCTAGCTTCAGATAAAATTACTCATGAAGGCAAATGGTGATCTCTTAATAATTTTTCTGGGCATTAAAATTAATAGAGGGCTGTCACCTTGAACATAACTGCAATGAAGCATTCTATATAAAAGAATGCCCTGAAATATCAAAACCAAAATACACTACTAAATTACTCTCTCAGTTTATCATATTAAAAAAAAATTTTTTGTTGTTGAAGTATAGTTGATTTACAAGTTTTATCACATTTGGAAAAATTTTCCCAACAAGACTTACTTACAGGAAAATGACACACAGAAAATCTAGAGCTACTTTTCTCAGTGAGACTCTTAGAATCGTTTCTGAGAGTAAAGAGGGCATCATACCATTTTGAACTTGTCACTAGGTTAGGCGTCTTTTTTTCTACCTATTAATATTTCACATCCATACCTATCCAATGGCAGCTCACCTTAGTAATTAAATTTTCTGATGTGTAACAAAGTTAAATTCAAGTTAGGAAAAATGTAGTATGACTTCATCTCTTGAATTGTTCTTGCTGGTCATGACAGTAATGTCTTCAAAAGCCCCCGTTGGGATGATTAAGTTTGACCCCTATACAGCCTGAAGTTTCTGGGATTGGTTCTTATCAAAATATCCTTTAAGTTGCTTTCACACTTTCCTCTTTAGCTATTTTATTACTTACTGAGAGACCTCGACTCTACTGTATCATGCCTACCAATATAATTCCAAACCACCAAAGTCTTCCTAATCAAGCGGGTTAGAATCTAAGCCCTGATTTTGTGTTTCTTATCTAGTGGTTCAGACCACTATAACAAAAATACCTTATACTTGGTGACTGACACAACAATCTTTCATTTCTCACAGTCCTGGGAGCCCAAGGGGCCCAGCATGGTGGATTTTAGGCAAGTGCCATCTTCCTGGTTTACTGAGGACGATCTTCTTATTGTGACCTCACACAGTGGAGAGCAGAGAGAGAAAGCAAGCTCCCTCTGTCTCACCTTCTAAGGGTACTAACCCTATAATGAGGGTCCTCCCCCATGACCTGATTACCTCCAAAGCCTCCACCTCCAAATACCATCCAATTGGAGGTTATGGTTTAAACATATGCATTTTGGGAAGAACACAAAAATGCAGTCCATAAGATAGATATATCATTTGAAATAAAAGGACATTTTTTAGGAGCCAAGTATCCATTATATAAAAAAGATTCACAAGCCAGAGTGAAATATTGATCCATGCATTTACTGTTTCTCTGAGTTACCTTCTAATAGCTGAGGATCACCACTGTCAGTCATCTTTCTTTTAAACACACTTTCAATCATGGTTCTTGTTCAGTAACTACGTGACAGGTTAACCAGACAGCCTAACACATTCTGTACATCTGCAACATCCAGATCAATTTCGCTTGAATGACCAACTTAAATAAAAACCCATATTGTAGACTTCATAAAGACAATATAGAACTTGTGTGGGAGACAGTGTGAGCCTGAGAGGGAAGCAGCATTTAATTTAAAATATATAAAATATATATAAGTAAAAAAGGAAACCAAGTAGGATTTGGCAGGATCCCACAAAGGGAATATAAACACTAACAAATAAACCTAACTCTATTACAAATTTATAATATAAACATGCTGAAAGTGGAAGGTGGGGAAAGAACAAATCTAAGAAATTTTTTTAAATGGTGTCTTGAATAGACACTGTAAGGTTAAAAACAGAAGCTGTGCATGAATGTTGTAATCTAGTTAGTAATCTATTTTATGTGTATATAAAGATTGAAAATATAATTTCTCTGTGTGAGAAAGAGGGAAGACCAAAAAGAACTCTCTGGTGCTGCAATGAAACCAGAGGTGTCAGTATGAACTCATTATGGATAGACAGACACACACACACACACACACACACACACACACACACACACACACACAGACCTGCACATGCATGAGTGAGTATGTTGTTGTTGTGCAGTTGCTAAGTTGTGTCCGACTCTTCGTGACACCACGGGCTACAACACGCCAGGCTTCCCTGGGTCAGTATGCATGCATCTGGCTCCTGGCTCCAGGGCTGAAGTGCCCAGAAGCCGTGACCCTGAGACACGGAGCCGATGTCCAGGACAGAAACTTTCCTGGAGCCCCAGCGCTGCCTCTGACGATGTGAATGGCGGCAGAATGTGGGGTCAGCTCCGCAGATGTTCATGCTCACCATGAGCGGTGGACGTTGTTCCCCAACTAATTTGCTCACAGAATTTACCGTCACTTAAATTCCACCTATGACTTGAAATAGTTTCTATGCCCCATAATAAAGAAACCTTAAAAGCATAAATGATAATGCCCCCTTTTCCCTTATGTTATATAATATCCAGAATTATCTGGTTAATATAATTTTATTTATCACATATATATTCTATTTATTTGCATAAAAAGGACATCCTTAATTTAACTAAATATTAATGTATCTATAAAACTACATTTTATAAAGCTAAAGTAATATAAAGTACATACAAAGTTAAATAATACAAAATTAAAATGATTTCATTTTAATCAGATGATTGAGTCTAATGACTTTAAATGTAATAATTTTGAAAGTGGTGTTTCTCACAGAATTTAATGTCACATCTATGGCTTTAAATGGTTTATATATCTCATAATAAAGAAATCTTAAAAGCATAAATGACAATGCCATGACAAATTCATAAATATATCTGAGGATGAATATATGAAAAGCCATAAAATCAAAGAAATTTTTATTTTTAAGTTTCCTTGCGATACACAATTTGATACTATATAGACACAAATAATTTTTTAAAAATTAGTAGGAAATATTTCAATAGAAATACATATAAAGTAATATTTTCAGAAAAAAATGGGCTATAATTGAACGGTTAATATAAGGAGCTAGGTGAATATACCAGTAGAGGAAACTGGATTTAGAAAAGTGTTTATTATTTGGTTTTGTTTGTTTTATTTGCTCATTCATTCATTCATTTCACTTACCCATTCATTTTTACCCCTGAATGTGCTCGATTAGGGGTTTCCCAGGTGGCAGGTGGCAATAGTGGTAAAGACCCCATCTGCCAATGCAGAAGATGTAGGAGGCACGGGTTTGATCCCTGGGTGGGGAAGATCCTAGAGGTGGGCATGGCAACCCACTTCAGTATGCTTGCCAGGAGACACCCATGGACAGAGGAGCCTGGCTGGCTACAGTCCATGGGGTGGCAAAGAGTCAGACAGGACTGAAGTGACTTAGCACACACGCACGTGCTCCGTTAGAGTTAAAAAGCAGGCCTCAACAGCATCAAATTTTAAAAGCCCTGCATTTTATCTCCTCTCTCCACAGCCCATAGCAATCTATTTTAGACGTTAGTTCTTCCCTGCTCCATTAGACAACAAATAAAACAGTTGCTCATGAGTCCTCTGGCTATTTTCAGATGATAACAGGAGCTTCAGTTATTTCTACTCACAAAAAGCTTCACGTAAATAATATACTTGATTCCAGTTATGAGTAAATCTTCGAATTGCATTCAAAGGGAGCCCCCTCCCCCAGCTCTGGCTGCTGGAAACCAGTCAAGAAAAGGGGCGGAGGTGTTTGCCTTCCCCTTTTCTCCATCTGCATTTCCACTCTCCTTGCTGACTCTGATTTTGAGGCTCGTTAGGTTTCAGGTTGTTAGGAGGATGAGAGAAACACGTGGGCATGCCCTGGTCCTGTAAGGAGCTGCCGCTTTCCCTGCTGATCCGATGTACTGGGGTTGTGTGGCGATTAGCGCTTCTCCCCATTATCGCTGTACTCAAAGGATCTGAGCACCTGGATGCATGCTTTCAACGCTACTTCTCCTGCTCCTCTTCTTCCTTCGCTTTCTCCTTCTTACTGTAATTCCCACTGGCCTCCAGGATGCTCTCCTAGATGAGTTCTACAGCAACTTGATGCCGATTTTCTCTCATCTCTGGGAAGCACTCGCAGACCTCTGACTTCGCAGTCAGATAGTGTCTAGCGCTAACATCGCTCCTTTTCCTGCCGTTACAAGTTACAGAGCCAACTTTCTGAATGTTTGTTTCTCAGTCATGAACTGAACACGTGTTTACTGTGGGCTTACCTGGTGGCTCAGACAGTAAAAGCGTCTGCCGGCAATGTGGGAGACCCGGGTTTGATCCCTGGGCCAGGAAGATCCCCTGCAGAGGGAAATGGCAACCCACTCTGGTATTCTTGCCTGGAAAATTCCATGGATGGAGGAGTCTGGTGGGCTACAGTCCATGGGGTCGCAAAGATTCAGACTTTCACTTTCACCATGGGAAAGCAATATCAAAGGATCTAGGTCACCCTGCTGAAGCACCTTTTCTAGGCTTTGGTTTGGGAGATTAACTCCCACTAGAGTAACAACTTTTTCTATTAATCTTCCTTAATCTCCAATGCTTTTCTTATCTTTTCTCTCCTCTTTGGTTGACTGATGATATTTGCAGAAACCATCTTTGCATGAATTACAAAGAAGTCTGGAATCCTCCTTTGAAATGTATAATTTATATTTCTGGGTTTCAGCAGAAACTGAAGACCAAAGTAGCTTCATGGTAAAATGCTCCTTAGGTGAGAATGAATTTATTAATATTTAAGGCACATGCTAAGGAGTTTCTTCTGATGGCTATGTAATTGTTGGGCCTTCCCAGGTGGCTCAGTGGTAAAGAATCCACCTGCCAATGCAAGACACACAGGTTCGATCCCTGGGTCAGGAAGATCCCCTGGAGGAGGAAATGCAACCCACTCCAGTATTCTTGCCTGAAAAATCTCATGGACAGAGGACCCTGGCAGGCTACAGTCCATAGGGTAGCAAAGAGTCAGACATGACTGAGCACACATGTACGTGTGATTGTTGAGCACTTGTGCACCCTGAAACGAAGAAATTGAAAGAGAGAGACTATGTACTGGACTGATAATTGGAACTTGTTATGGCAATTAATTGGACAAAAATCAACTCTAGCATTGAAACTCAGTATTCCTACATGGTAGCTAATAAAGTCAAGCAGTATAATAGTTTTTTTATTTGTCTATGTGTCCTAAAATGATGATGGAGTGTTGATCATTATGACTCACACTTGCCAACAATAATTAGAGAAACATTTGGACATAATTAGCTTAAAACGACTCAGTTTTCACCTCTTTTTCTAGACTTCAGACTGTAAATGACTCATTTGGCTTTTGGAATCAGCTTTAGCAAGTTTACTACAACTAGCCTATAGATCGGTTTCCGTGTATTGGAAGATGTAATCAATAGTAAGCAGGCATAACTTCATGGCCATGAAATTAAGACACTTGCTCCTTGAAAGAAAAGCGAGGTAGACAGCATATTAAAAAGCAGAAACACTACTCTACCAACAAAGGTCTATCTAGTCAAAGCTATGGTTTTTCCAGTAGTCATGTAAGGATGTGAGAGTTGGACTTTAAAGAAAGCTGAGCACCAAAGAATTGATGCTTTTGAACTGTGGTGTTGGAGAAGAGTCTTGAAAGTCCCTTGGACTGCAAGGAGATCAAATCAGTCAGCACTAAAGGAAATCAGTCCTGAATATTCATTGGAAGGATTGATGCTGAAGCTGAAACTCCAAAACTTGGTCACCTGATGCAAAGAACTGACTCATTTGAAAAGACCCTGATGCTGGGAAAGATTGAAGGTGGGAGGAGAAGGGGATGACAGAGGATGAGATGGCTGGATGGCATCATGATGCAATGGACATGAGTTTGAGTAAGCTCCAGGAGTTGATAGACAGGCCTGGCGTGCTTCAGTCCATGGGGTCACCAAGAGTTGGACACGACTGAGTGATTGGACTGAACTGAACTGAGGCATAACTTCTAACTTAATAGTTAAATTTAGAAATGACCCAAAATATAAAGTTTTTATTAGTGTTTCTAGGCAATAGAAAATTACCAACGAACATCTTAAGTAATATGAAGATTTTGCTTAGGATATAATATAACATATTCCAGCACTTTTGGTAGATAGTGAATTATTGCTGCCAAAAAGCAGTATAGAAATTGAAAATTTGAAAAATGACAAAACATTATAGAAGAGAATCATGAGGTTAAGTGAACTGGCAAATCTAAAGTGAAATCACTTCAATCTAAATGACAGACAGAAATTTGAGAAAATGTGAACATTAATTCTGAACAAGTACTGCTCATCAAATATAGTTTTTATGACCTGCATTGTAAAACTGCTTGCATTCATGAATTAATTTCATATATCTGCATTATTCCATCATAGAACACTTAGGAAACCCCACCCCCAACACACTTTTCTTTCCCTCAAATATCAAAGCTATATTTTTTTAGTATGTAATGTGACAGAAGATAGCAGGTAACAGAAAATCTTTCTATTGGTTAACTGTCATCCTTAAAGGATCTCCACATGCTTTTAAAATGTACTGATTAAATCTTACAAAACCACTGATATTAAAGTACTATATGAAGAAATCTCATTATAAAAACTTCACTTTTTGCAGAGATATGATATACTGGAACTCTGTTTATTTTCCCAGGGTCAAGGATGTTTCGAGTTCTGACACTGATACGCTAAGTAATAGGAAGAGCAGAGCTGGTCTCGGAAGAGAAAGTATATGCTGCTGCCTAGGTGATGAGATTTTAGAAAATTAGATCTCTGGTTCCAGAATCTTCGTCCCTAAGTTGCTCAGTGATGGTTGAAATTCATTCCAGCATAGCCAAATTTTTTTATCCCAGAGTTAGTTGAAAAACCTTAAACTGCAAGTAACCTGGTAGGCTTAAGGAGAGTGATATTTTTCTTTGGTCAGGAAGTCACTGAGAACAGGAGAATTCTAGACACCTTGCTGAAAAATAAAGTTTTCATGGTAAAGGAAAGGAATTCAGGTAGAGACCCTGCGATCCTCACATAAGGTCCCAAATCTTCAGCAGTTTGCGTATTTGCTTTGGAAATTCGCCCTTTACCATAACCTTGACTAACAGATGTTTGGCTAAAACGTGGTCTAGAAATGGAGAGCTGGGCCCTATAGCTTCTATGTGGAGACTGTGGCTATGTGTAACTCAAGCACAAACTTATTTTCCTACTCATAGAGTTGAGTAAATCATATAATTCTACCATTATGCCATTGTCACCATCTAGCATTTACCCATCTTTTAAAAGGTACTGTGAATGATACTGCAGACACTTAAAACAAGAAGGAGACACATTCCTAGAAAAAATTCAGAAAAAGGAAAGCAAGAAATAGCTCTTAGGATAACAATAAAATCTTTTTTCTCTTTTTAATTCATTATGCTTCCTTTGCTTAAACTCAAATTTGCTATGTCTAATTAAGATAACAATTAGGTACCTATTTTTGAACAATAAGTAGAAAATCTATATGATTCATGCTGAAGAAGAGAAGATGAATGAGATAGAATTCTATCAAGTATTTATCAAACTTGTTGGGAAAAGGGCAGTAACAAGCAGAAAACTAACTGCCCATATAAATTATAAAACTTTGTATCTGCATAATGCCTTCAGGTTAATATTCAATTTCACCCTAATATTCTAATTACTAACCATGAGAACACAATTTTGATGTTTATAAGTGAGGAAACCAAAAATCATAAAAGCTAAGTGTTTCATCTTTCTCAAAGTGTAAACATTTGTCTGATGTGTTATAAGCATATTATCTATTGATCAGTAATCATTTACTTAGCACCAAAATATGGCCCAAGTATGGTATTGCCTGCAAAAAATGTATTTCTTGACCTCATAGAGTTTACAGTCCTTTGGGAAAATATGAATGAAAAAATAAGTGCACAGTAGCATGAAGGAATGCTTATTAAATGCCTGCACAGCATAACATATATTGGGGTCATTGTATTGGTGTCCTGTGACCATCATAAAAAATTACTACAAACTTAGTCTCTTAAAGCAATACAAATGTGTTATTTATCATTTTTGTCTGAAGTGGGTCTCACTATGTTAAAAGCAAGATGTCAGCAGGGTGCATTCTATTCCATAGGTTCACAGTGATAATCCGTTCATTTCCTTTCGCAGTGCCCAGAGGTTTGCTGCGTTTCGTGGCTTATGACCTGCTCGTGTACCTTCAAAGCCATTAGAGGAACCCTCTGACCTTGATCCCTTAGTCACATCTCCTGTTGGCTGTCCTCTTTCTCCCCCACTTCCACGTGTGAAGATCTTTGTGATTATGTTCAGTGTATCTGGATAATCTAGGATAACATGTCTATCTGAAGATTAGATTTAGCAACTTAATTCCATCTGAACCTCAATTTCCTTTTTCCATGTGACCTAACATATTCCCAGCTTTGGGGGATTAGGACATGGACAGCTTTGGGGAACACATTTTGCTGCCTATCACAGGTGCAAAGAAGGAGATGGAGAAGGTTGAGAGCTAGGGAAAAGCTTCACGATAATTATTTCTAACATGTGATTGGGAGCAAAATGCTGTAAGAATTCTGCAGAGGAAAATATGTGGATGTAATGAAACAATAACATATTGTACCTGACAAGCAAAGCTACACACATTCCTTCAACTCTCAAAGACTGGGCAAGTTGAAAATGCTCATGACATACCTGTGAGGAGGCTCAAAAATAGCTTAAAGATAAATTCCTCTGCCTTGAACAAACATTTAAGCTGAGCAAGAAGCACCTACCACAAAAATCTGAGAATCTGAGGGATGTTTCTTAGCAACTTGTCAGCAGAGAAAATTAACTCTTAATTTGTAATTTAGGCATTCAAATTAGCATTTTAATCACCTCAAAATCAACTTCACAATTGTTGTCAACTGAAAAAGAAAAAAAAAGTCACTAAAAGCTTTGTTTAGAGAGTTATAATTCTCTAATTAATATAATTATTATTTTTCTATAGAAATCTTATTGGTCATAACACTATAGCATGACTTCAGATGATTTTTTTAACTTTTATATGTATGTATATATACATATACTTTATATATAGTTTTAAAATATTATTTTAAATCACCTTTATTTTTTAGAACAGTTTTAAATTTACAGAAAGACTGAGTAGAAGAACATACACTCTGTACCCAGTTTCCCCATCATTAACGTCTTCCATTATTGTAGTATATTTGTTACAATTAATGAACTAATATTGAGATACCACTACTATTCAGAGTCCATATGTTACTCAGATTTCCCTTAATTTTTACCTAAGGTCCTTCTTCTGTTGCAGGATTTTACCCAGGTTGCCGTATTACATTTAGTCACCACACACCCCTGGCTTCTCCTGGCTGTGACAGTCTGTCTGACTTCTGCTGTTTTTGACGATTTTGATAGTTAGGATTACAGGTCAGGCATTTTGTAATAGGTCCTTTTATTGGAATGTCTCTGATGTTTTCTCCTGATTAAAACAGGATTATCTGATTGGGGAAGAAGACCACAAAAATGATACACCATTTTTATCATGTCCTATCAAAGACACATACTATCCACTTGACTTAGCTTGAACTTGATGAGCTGGCTGAGGAAGGATGTGTCAGACTGTTCTGTGACGTTACTCCCTCCCCATCCTGTCATACTGATTCTTTGGAAGGAAGTCACTATTTGCAGCTGTGATTTAAGAAGAAAGGAGTTTGGGGACTTCCCTGGTGGTTCAGTGGTTAAGATCTGCACTTCCAATTGCAGCACTATTTACAATAGCTAGGACATGGGAGCAACCTAGATGTGCATCGACAGACAAATGGATAAAGAAGCTGCAGTATGTATATACAATGGAATAGTACTCAGCCATGAAAAGGAGTGCATTTTAAGTCAGTTCTAATGAGGTGGATGAACCTAGAGCCTGTTGAACAGAGGAAGTAAGACAGAAAGAAAAATAAACACTGCATATTAACACATATATATGGAATCTAGAAAGATTGTACTGATGAACTTATTTGCAAGGCAGCAGTGGAGACACAGATAAAGAGAACAGAACTGTGGACACAGTAGGGGAAGGAGAGGATGGGAACAACTGAGTGAGTAGATGGAAACATACACATTACCATATGTTAAAGAGACAACCAGTGGGAATTTGCCGTATGATGCTGGGAGCTCAAACTGGTGCTCAGTGACAGCCTAGAGGGGTGGGATGGGGTGGGAGGCAGGCGGAGATTCAGAAGGAAGGGGACATATGTATACCTGTGGCTGATTCATGTTGATGTATGGCAGAAGCCAACACAATAGTATGAAGCAATTATCCTCCAATTAAAAATAAATACATTTTTTTAAAAAAGACTGCTTCCACTGCAGGGGGCATGGGTTCAATCTCCAGTTGGGGAATTAAGATTCTGAATGCCATGTGGGGTGGTGAAGGAAAAAAAAAGAACTAGGGAGTTAAACTTCTCCTCTTCAAGAGCAGGGTATCTATATAACTTATCTATATAGACATAAATTATTTGCAATTCTTCTACAGGGGAGATTTGTACCCTCCCCCATTTATCTATTTATTCAATCATTTATATCAATATGGATTCATGGATAAGTAGTTTTACACTTTGGTCTATAATAAAATACCACTTTATTTTATTGTTCTAATTGCTTAAATAAATTTTGATTAGAAGATAATGCTAACAAATTTTTTTAATTTATCTATTTTTAATTGAAGGATAATTGCTTTACAGTATTGTGTTGGTTTCTGCCAAACATCAACATAAATCAGCCTTCAGTTCAGTTCAGTCACTCAGTTGTGTCCATCTCTTTGCATCGCCATGAACCGCAGCACGCCAGGCCTTCCTGTCCACCACCAACTCCCAGAGTTTACTCAAACTCATGTCCATCGAGTCAGTGAGGCCATCCAACTATGTTATCCTCTGTCATTGCCTTCTCCTCTCGCCTTCAATCTTTCCCAGCATCAGGAGCTTTTCCAAGGAGTCAGTTCTTCACATCATGTGGCCAAAGTATTTGAGTTTCAGCTTCAGCATCAGTCCTTCCAATGAATATTCAGGACTGATTTCCTTTAGGATTGACTAGTTTGATCTCCTTGCAGTCCAAGGGACTCTCAAGAGTCTTCTCCAACACCACAGTTTAAAAGCATCAATTCTTCATTGCTCAGCTTTCTTTAGAGTCCAACTCTCATATCCATACATGACGACTGGAAAAACCACAGCTTTGACTAGACATACCTTTGTCAGCAAAGTAATGTCTCTTTTTTAATATGCTGTCTAGGTTGGTCATAGCTTTTCTTCCAAGGAGCAAGCATCTTTTAATTTCATGGCTGCAGTCACCATTTGCAGTGATTTTGGAGCCCCCCAAAATAAAGTCTGTCACTCTTTCCACTTCTTCCCCATCTATTTGCCATGAAGTGATGGGACCAGATACAACGATCTTCTTTTTTTGAATGTTGATCTTTAAACCAACTTTTTCACTTTCCTCTTTGGCTTTCATCAAGAGGCTCTTTAGTTCTTCATTTCTGCCATCAGGGTGGCATCATCTGCATGTCTGAGGTTATTGATATCTCTCCCTCAATCTTGATTCCAGTTTGTGCTTCATCCAGCCCAGCATTTCGCATGATGTACTCTGCATATAAATTAAATAAGCAGGGTGACTATATACAGCCTTGACGTACTCCTTCCCCACTTGGAACCAGCCCATTGTCTCTTTTGAATCAGCCCTAGGCATACCTGTCTGCCCCACCTCTTGAGCCTCCCTCCCACCCCGCTCCTCTCTAGGTTGTTACAGAGCCCTGGTTTGAGTTTCCTGAGCCACACAGCAAATTCCCATTGGCTCTCTATTTTACATGTAGCAATGTATGTTTCCATGTTATTTTCTCCATAATCCCACCCTTTCTTTTCTCACCAACCCCATCCCATGTCCATACGTCTGTTCAGTACAATGGAACACAAAGGCTACCTCTAGTACAATCAAAGCTTATGTAAATTATTTTAATTCGATAAATCAGATTAGATATTCTATAAATATCTAAACTATAGATCTTTACAGTGTAAATCCCTCCTTAGCCAAAATTATAGTATTTATGATTACAAATTTATGATTTTAAAATCACAGAGAAACACATTTTCCCAGCCATAGTGTGGACAGAATATTTTATTCAGGGCCACCTTGTTTGAATAATGCCAAGCCTGTCTCTTCCCATGTCCTTTACTTTATTTGACAACTGAATTGACTAAATGGATTTAACTAGAGAAGCGTTCTTTGTATTTGAAAAAAAATACAAGATCCTGAGAACAAATAATAACAGGATAATTGCTTTTAGAACTCAAACTTTCCCGTAAGCATATTTTGCAGGATTCAAATAATATAAAATAAAATTACTCCTACCAAGGTAATACCCAGGGTCCATATACCAATTCACGAGCACTTTGAATATATTAAATATACAGATTATTGTGAGCAGAAGCACATTTCTCTCCTTGCCTGATCTCGCTGGTCAAACATCTGATTTAACATTCTGTGCAGCTATAAGAGGGACTGAATTCTCAATGCTTAATTACTTTAGCCTGCTTCCATCTGTTAAGTTAATTTCACACCTTTTCTCCAACTTTAGACTACATAGAATTTCTGCAAGTAGGCCTATTTCGTGATGAATACTTCGTGCTGACAATTCAATAGACTTAATGTTCACCTTAAAATTCATGGAACCAGCATACGGGCCTTATGTCACCTCCAAGTATATGAAACAGGCTTCATTTCTGTAGTTCTCACAATTGCAAACCTAGCACTTTTAAAAAACTGTAATGTTAAATTGCTCTTTTCTGAGGCATATCCTTGTTCATGTAAAATGGAATTTTTAAGAATGGTTTATTAAAAACACAAGCAAATTGAGGTCTGATGAAATCCACCTTTTAAATATCTAACATCACTTTGATGAAACAGCACATCTGTACTTGCTGTCGGTCGCTTAACAAGGGATCAGCCAACACAACGGCAATGAAGTTGAACGGAGAAACCACTGACAACTCAACAATGTGCATCCATCTGCCAAAACCTTGACTCTCTTAACAGTCTGAGTCAAAGCCAAAGTCAAGTAACCGGGAAGACTGATTAAAAGGAATGTTTTATTGTCATGAAATTTAAGGCTGGTTTGGCATTATACAATCCTAACATTAAATAAGTTGAACCTTGCTTTCAAGAAAGAATGCCCACAACCCCAATGAGTTTTGTCAAAAAAAAAAAAAGGAGAAAATTAAAAGGTCCCCTTCAAAGCGATCTCTCAGGGTTTCTCAGTGACCTCTTCCAGCGTTTAATAATCTTAGGCAAGTAAAAATTTTATTGGTTTTGGACCGAGGTCAGTGTATGACTTCCAAACTAAAGAGCAGATACAATATGATCTCTGAAAAAGACTGTGAAGATAAAAGGTAAGAGAATGGAGAGAATGACTTTCTTAGAAATAAGACGCATTTCTCCAGGCTAAGCAGTCTCTGATGCATAAGGTGTCCCTCAAAGTTGCAATCCCCACATGCTACACTCCCCGCCAGTCTCTACCGCCCCGCCCCCACAGACACGTGTCCTCATTCACTGAATAATCATGGGACCCCCAGGGATAGTGGCAAGCCCATTCACTCCTGGTGGGTGCTATCAGGGAACCAGCAAGTCTCACGCTTGTTTGCGCCCGTGTTTGCTGCTGGTTCAATAGGCATGTCGCCTCACATCACAGTCCCTCGCTGGGAGCTGCCAGGTATCTACAGGTACTGACACCTAACCGCGAACCACTCCCTGACGCTGCAGCGTCCCATCAGGTCCCTAATATGGCATCAAAGTGACTGGAACTTCGAGCTTCATTCTTTCATAGGAGGCTCCTTAGCCCTAGGTTTACAACTGTAAAGCCGTCTATGTATAAGCAAGATTTTACTCTAAATTTTATTAAGAAATGAGGTCGATATGTCTCTGTCCTTTGGAAAGACTAATGAGAACAGAACGATATTGAAACAATCTAAAGTATTTATGAGTTTAATTCTGTAGCTGGATATAGTTGATGAAGGTATATGATTTCACAAGAAACATCGACTTTAATGTCTGTTTTGTTATTATTTTCAGATGAGTGTAAGTTTTAATAGGGGAAAGAGCGTCGTCATGCTTTAGTTTTATCTACCAGGTTTCTACAGGGCAGAGGCCTGTGTGTGTGATTGTGTATTTTCATGTTGTTTAGTTGCTAAATCGTAGCCCTCCAGGCTCCTCTGTCCATGAGATTTCCTAGGCAAAAATACTCAAATGGGTTGCCATTTCTTTATCCAGGGGATTGTCCTGCCCTAGGGATCGAACCCCATGTTTCCTGCACTGCAGGCAGATTCTTTACTACTAAGTCACCAGGGAAACCCATGTATTTTCTTTCATACGTGCATGTAGATACAAATGTACAATGTCCTGCTTTTCTCCATTTCCAACTGCATTTAGCTAAGGCTTCCACTCTTTATTGACAGAAATATTACACACCTGTATTTATGTCTCCTAGCCTCTATTCTCCTTCCACTTTGTTTCATAAGGTTTTCATAAGACACAGGCTACTTGCCTCCTTTAGTGACAAACCAATGGTTCATTATAAAATGCAAACTTCTTAGCATGACATGAAGGCCCATTGAGGAACAGCACTCAGCCCTTATATCAATAAAAGAAGATGGGAAGCTAAAAATCTTATATAATACCCTGATTCAAAATGTAGCAGCAGTATTAAGGGGAATGCAAATCATTTGGTCTCACGTAATCCTCATTATTTTGAAGAGATGTGAAATAAAATATTTGCCTTATTTCAAGGGGCTGTTATGTGCATGAGTTTTCATACTTATCAGAGATTACTTCAGAGTAATGAAATTCAGCTCCTAAAATTCATCTAGAAAAAAAAATTTAGTTAATAAAACTCTATTTGGAGTCAAGGGAAGCCCAACATGACAGTTGAAGAACCAGAGTATATTATGATATTTTTTTATCTGTTTTCTTATATCAACAGGACATGGATTTGTCAGACTTGGGACATTGGGAATGTCAGAATCATCTCCAACAGTTTTCCCTTTCAATTTTTAAAGCACTTGACATATACTCCATTTGGCTTATGCTTTATTTGCAACAGTCATTTCCTATCTCTTAACTTTTGTTTGCATGTACTCTCCCACTCATGTAACACTGAAAATATTTTTCAGATGCACAGGTAGAATTCCTCCTTCTGATTTTCACCTTTTAATACATAGATATCATAGGCAAACATTATAATAATTCTGATTCTAAAATTGGCATGGATGTGCCAAGCCTGTGCTAGATGTTATGGAAATCAAAACAAATAATAGGCAATGTTGGCTCTGAAGGATTCTATAATCTTATTTCATGAGGTTCTATATGTGGAAGCTACCATGAAATATAATGTCTCTAATAGATAAAGAGAGAGGGTGGAGCATTTAACTCAGCAGGACTTTCCTAAGAAGAAAGAGCTTGAGCTGACTGAGATGTTTGGAATAAATCTTAAGGAACTCATATGAATTCAAGAGGTAGACAAGAGAAAAGATGTCATTGGGGGTATAAACCACACACAAAAACATGTCATGATCTGTGGCATGGAAAAAGGAACGTCCGCTGGCTTTGGGGAGACATGAAGTGTTATCTGGGGCTAGTTATTTAGACTCTTCAATACTTAGTTAATCGTGCAAAATGGAGGAGGGAATTGAGAGTTATTGAACACTGAAAGGATAACTGGTAAAAACAAATGAGAAAATTAGCACAGTGTCTCATAATAATAGGATCTCAACTCATTTATTGTGGTTGTACCAAAGGTCATGATGAAAGTGAAAGAGGAGAGTGAAAAAGTTGGCTTAAAGCTCAGGATTCAGAAAACTAAGATCATTGCATTCAGTCCCATCACTTCACGGCAAATAGATGGGGAAACCATGGAAACGGTGGCTGACTTTATTGTTTGGGGCTCCAAAATCACTACAGATGGTAACTGCAGCCATGAAATTAAGACACTTACTCCTTGGAAGGAAAATTATTACCAACCTAGACAGCATGTTAAAAAACAGAGACATTAGTTTGCCAACAAAGGTCTGTGTAGTCAAGGCTATGGTTTTTCCGGTAGTCATGTATGGATATGAGAGTTGGACTATAAAGAAAGCTGAGTGCTGAAGAATTGATGCTTTTAAACTGTGGTGTTGGAGAAGACTCTTGAGAGTCCCTTGGACTGCAAGGAGATCCAACCAGTCCATCCTAAAAGAGATCAGTCCTGGGTGTTCATTGGAAGGACTGATGTTGAAGCTGAAACTCCAATACTTTGGCCACCTGGTGTGAAGAGCTGACTCATTGGAAAAGACCCTAATGCTGGGAAAGATTGAAGGCAGGAGGAGAAGGGGACGACAGAGGATGAGATGGTTGGATGGCATCACCGACTCGATGGACATGAGTCTGGGTGGACTCCGGGAGTTGATGATGGACAGGGAGGCCTGGCGTTCTGTGGTCCATGGGGTCGCGAGGAGTCAGACATGACTGAGCGACTGAACTGAACTGAACTGAACCAAAGGTCATACCTGTTTATGGTGTTAATAACTGTTTACATGGTGGTATTAGAAGTGCAACATGTTTGCAGTCTAGGATATTTAAGGATATTGAAGCAGGGTTTCAGAGCATTGGTCTGTCTCTACCAGATTTGTGTTTGAGGATGATTTCTCTAGATGATAGAGTGAAGATAGCTATTCACAAATGCACATTTCACCAATTATGTCATGTCCTCATTTCCCTTATTAAATTATTAATTTAGCTTTAATCCTGAGAAATGAATTTAATTTCTTCTCCGCCAGCATTCCCTAAAATGAAAAACCCTTGAAATATCTTTGAGGCTCAGAAAGAGACGTTCTATACTCTGAAATAATTTCTTCCTCCTCTCACTTTCCCAAATATCGTTTACAAGCTAATAAAACAACTAAAACAAATCTTTATTGTGCTTTATAGAACCATGTTATCAGTAATAGCTAATGTTAAAATATTTAAACATTCTATAATAGATGTAATTCAAAATCATAGGATTTATTTCCTGCACAGAAAGAGAATGAAAAGAAATGTAACATCAGTTTTCATGACCAATTATGTTAACCTTTTCAAAATTTGAAATGGAATAAATTGAAATCCCTGAGCTGAACACTGAGTAAATGAATTGAATTAATAAATATTTGTCTCATAATTAACTGAAAAATTGAAAGCTGTCTTAAAGCCAACATCAATGGGAACCATACATGAATAGTACTTTTTAACACAAGTCCACTAACATTGTGAATATTTACTTTGGCATAGATGGGCTAAAGAGTAGAGAAGAGTAGGGTTTCATTGCATTTATAAATTCAGAAAAAAATCGACTGGACCCAGAACAAGCACCACTATTGATTGTGTGTGTGTTTCTTTCTTAATTAGTAAAACTATAGTTTTTTTCCAGTCAAAATCATGAAATCAGAAATATAGCTCCATCTGCACAACATATTCTTACAAATCACACATTACTGCTACTGCTACTGCAGGTAAGAGAAAATTTGCTAAAAACATATGTCAAATAAATTACTATAGACAATACCTAGAGTATTTGTAGGCTTCCCTCGTGGCTCGGTTGGTAATGAATCCACCTGCAATGCAGGAGACCTGGGTTTGATCCCTGGGTCGGGAAGATCCCCTGGATGAGAAAATGGCAGCCTACTCCAGTATTCTTGCCTGAGAATCTCATGGATAGAGGAGCCTGGCGGGCTACAGTCCATAGAGTCAAAAAAGTCGGACACAACTGAGTAACTGAGCACAAAGGATTATCTTTACAACTTTTCTAGAAATCGAAAGTTACTCTGAAATTAAAAGTTTGGTTATTTTTAAAATCACTTAGCCCTTTATGTGGGAGCAGCAGTATTCCCTCTAGAAACAAAGGTGTTATTAGAGATGTTTCATTCTTTGACATTTATGGAGGAAATGCATTCTTAAATCTCTTTACTAATTTTATTTTCAACCTGTCTGAAATCACTTGGATTTCATAATTTTTAAAGACTAGGTAAGGGTAAAGAGTAACCTTTACTATTATCTCTTCACTTTCCTACAGCTTTTATCAATAGTTGCATTCTCAGAGTCACATCTGCTCTTGTCACGGAAAATGCATTGTTCATTGGCTTCCTTTCTGACATACTGACAACATTTGAGTTATTGCCTCATGTTTTCCAGCAAGTTGTGAGGCCAACCCTGAGTAAGGACATATATCAAAAATGGAAGATAGCAAATGTACTTTAGTGGGGTAACCTGCATCAATGAGAAGTCAGGAGAAATAAACAGTGATGCCTTTATCGGTAATGTTTTAGCAAAAGTTATCTTAATATTCTACCCTGCAACATCCATGGCTGATACTAGTGTTTGTTAACTGTAAAACGTATACTAGCAAAGAATGCATACCAGGAACACAGAGGATTTCTTGAAAATAAACCATCTTGATTTCTTGAACCACATTAAAAATCTTGCTTACCTTTACAAATAGTATCTTCATTGTCTGGTGCAATTATCTGGTGCTCAGCCATGCCTGACTCTTTGTGACCCCATGGACTATAGCCCACCAGACACTATAGCCCCCCAGGCTCCTCTGTCCATGGAGTTCTCCAGGCAAGAATACTGGAGTGGGTTGCCATTTCCTCCTCCAGAGGATCTTTGCAACCCAGGGATTGAACTGGTGTCTCTTGTGTCTCCTGCATTGGCAGGTGGAGTCTTTACCACTGCACCCTTGAGAATTCCAAGAAAAGATCTAGAAATTCTAAAATGGCAAATTTGCAATGAATATACTAATATCAAAGGCATACTAGCCCAATGAGTCACAATGTTGAGGTGAAGACTTTAGTCTGATTTTTACTTATGTGTAGAAGACAGAGAAGTTTTTGGTATCATCGAATCATATATAAGGACTTTATTCCAAAATGAGCTACTAAACAAGTACAAAATTAGCTAATTTGGTTGCTCATGTCAGCTGACGGCAGTCGCAGGGCACAAGTGAAGATGTTTAACCTTGACTATCAGTTCAGCATCTGCCCAACTGCCTGAGGCCACACATAGAACGGATAAAATAACAGGGCTCATCTGAGGAAGGAAGGACAGCCCGGGGACAATGAGTCCCCACATAAGACATGACTCATTTCTTCAGCCCCCATAACCTTTCAATGTCTTCCTAATTAACAGTGAGACCATCATATATCATGACACAACAAGCATCTAGGGACCAGAGCACCGTTTTAAAGAGAGATGATTTCTTAGTCCACATTGAGGCATTAAATTCTTTATATTACTCCTTTTTCTTAAATAAAGACATTATTGATATCACACAGAATGATATTTTAAAGTTTTGCTCTATTATAAGATTAAGCTTTAACCCTCAGGGATAAATTCCATGATTCTCTAAAATTAATTTATTTTCAAAACCATAATTAACAGTTCACTAAAATCTCCAGCACCATTATAGCAATAGAACAGCTCCTAAAGTTCCAACTACATGCTCATAAAATTTTGATTACTTCTTGTAATCGTGCCATCTGGTAGCTTGGCTATAGCTATGTCTTAAAACTTAGTGGGGACTGCCTTATTTTTAAACATTTTTCTCTTTTAATATTTTGATAATTCAATACCTTGGGAATATAAATAAAAATTTTCATCTTTAAAAATAAAACTATAAGCCAATTGTTGGTATAAAATGATAATTCAGCTGTATATATAAGTATATACTGCATTTAACATTTATTAAATCATGATTGAGTTTAAATATAAAAGAAAATTACTCATCAGGTACCAATAAAGGCATTTGGAATATTACAGAGTTATCTTCATTCATATAAATTAACTATGTAAACTGAAACCTAAGTGTCTTATTTTTAACTTTAGACAAATCTGAAAATTTTATACAGTCTCATCTATTTTAAAACAGTAACAGAGAAAAGACTACTTTTAAGAGAACCCAGGATCCATTGACCATTCTCAGGTCAGGCTCTTTGTGGGCTACTAGGCTAACGGCTAGATGATTACAACTCTGGCTACCTCTGCAAAGACAAGTGCAGATCTTCAGACTGAATGAGGATCTAGGAAGGAGCATTTGGGGAAAGAAATGAAATGAGAAACTTGGTAATATGGGCCCCAGAGACCCATAATAAAAGCCTTGACCACCACCATTCATTCCCAGAAGAAAATGACCTTGTCTGTTCTTCCCAGCCTGTCTACAGACCAGGAGTCAAACACAGCCTCTCGGGTATTTCTGATCCACCGAGGGGCAAGCTCATGGCAGTTCCACCTGCTATCTGCAAAAGGGCTAGCACACAATGGCGAACACAGCATAGGCCCCCTCAAGGGCCGACTCTCCATGTGGTTTCCTGGTAGGTGGACCTTAGTCCCAAAGAGCAAACAAAGGAAAATAATCCATGTAGGGACCATTAAAAGAGACTACCAGAAGAACACTTAAGTGGAGTTACTCAAAAGACAGAGATGAGGGAGGAACAAAACAGCACCTGAATCAAAGTAATTCTACTTTTGGAATTCAAAGAACATTATACAATTTCAAAACTTCATTAGGTATTATGGAATATAGGAGGATAACTGTAAAACCCCAGAATTAAGCTTAAAATATTGAGTGGAAAAATGCCTCAAGACATAGAAAAATATGTAAAGATAAAATAGAAGAAAAAATTAAATAAATAAACTATCTGGGAATACACTGACATTGTCTGTTTACCAACATTATTAAATGCTATTACCTAGAATATTATAACAGAAGTATTAAGCTAAAATAATTATAAACATTAAGTCAACAGAAATTTAGTTTTCTAATGTTTTGATTTTATATGTAAATTCACAGATAGAACTCATTAGACTTAAATGTTTTATTAAAATGACTGAATATGACATCAGTTCAGTTCAGTTGCTCAGTCATGTCCAACTCTTTGTGAATATAGGACAGAGATGAGAAAAATACTCCATTACACCAACAAATTATGATGTAGTTAGAAATACATTTACAGAGCCCTGGGACTTCATAAAACTAAAAACTACTATAAAAAAAAAGATGTCAACAAATAAAAGAAAAATTCCATGGATGTGAAAACTTAACATCATATAAAGTAAATTATTCCAAAACTCAATAGTTAAATTCAACACAATTTCAATTAAATTCCTACAGTGCTTTTCTGATTCTTTTTTAACTGCCGTGACCTCCTTGCTAATCTTAAAACACACATTTTTGTCTTGTTTTTACCTCAGACATTGGCCCTAACTTCTTATAATTCTTTTCCTCCATGTAGCTGAAGAGTTTTTATTAAGTATTCATGTACTTCACTCACGTCTTGATTTAGGTGTCACTTCCTCAGAGAGATGGTTCCAGACCAATCTCTCTAATATCTTTTAGCATCTTTTCTTACTTTTTCCTCATATCACTAACCCCTACCTGGACATTATATTTTGTAGTTTTACAATGAATTTCTCCTCTTACAGATGATAAACACCATAAGGGTGTTCATTTTGTTTCCTCTACAGGCTCAAGGACAAGATTAATGCCAGTCATGGCATTTGTATGTTCAACAAATACAGTGGAACAAATGAACATTTTGCTTTCTATTCAGAAAAGCACTGTTGGAATTCTAATTAAAATTGTATTGAATTTAACTACTGAGTTTTGGAATGATTTACATTATGTGAATTGGAGAAGGAACTGGCTACCCACTCCAGTATTCTTGCCTGGAGAATCCCACGGACAGAGGAGCCTGGCGGGCTGCAGTTCATAGGGTTGAAAAGAGTAGGACACGACTTAGTGACTAAACCACTACCACCACATTATATGAATGATAATATATAAATATTTTATATGTAAAATATCATTTTATTATATAACATTATAGCATGTGTATGCATATATACTCATTATATTATTATATAATGTATATGTGTAAACATCCTTTTTTAAAGAAGTTAGGCATTTTGACTTTTATATCAATAATAGTATACCAATGTCCCAAGAAAATGCAAAATCCTTCCCATGAAAAAGAGTCAAAATTAAGAAGTATGGGTTCAGGAGGGAATGCAATTTAAATTGTTTTCAAATTTAAGTTTTTTCTTTACTCCTATCAGGTACATCCAGAGAAAATATTGGATATGGTTAATGTGTTGATAAGTTTAAAAATCTTTAAAATGTTAAATCATTAGATAATTCACTATTAGAATAAACACGGAATATTTATTCTAGCTTTAAAACACATTTTAGACAAATAAGAAAGACCACAGCAATGATTTTAAGTTAAAAAATCATATACACATATGTATATACTGAAAACTAGTCAGAAACAGTTTCATTTCATACAGAAATCTCAAGATAAGTAAGTATATTAAAAGGAAAGAAGTTGAATGATTCAATGAATGACAATTATATTCCAGGGTAGCCATTACAGTTTCTTTTTTTTTATATAGCCTGAAACATATACTTAATTTTAAAATGATGCTTTTCTCATTTGAAAATGATAAAAATGTACACTTTTGTCCAAAAGGTGTAAATTTTTAGAAGGTTGACTATATTAGTGGAAAGATGTAATAAATCATGGTGATAAAAGACTATCATTATAGATCACTCTAATCCATCATTTTAAATAGACTCTACATTAATCATCTACTTAAATCTGAATGCTCAAGTAATGATAATTTATTATGATAATTCAGGCTAAAAATAAACATCAACAATGTGGGCTGCCTTTGCAGGAAAATACAAATTAGGTATGGAAATTACTTTTCACCCAAAATGGCAAATCTGGTCTATCAGAAGTAACCACGTTCAATGTAAAGCAAAGGTATCCAAAGGATAAGTTATATTGCTCTGACGATTGGGCTAATTTGTTAAAACAGATTGATCAATGTCGATCAAACAGTAAGACTCATTCAAATCCCTATGGTAATGTGGACAGAGCCTAGATCATGGAACAGGTGTTTATATGTTTCAATTTGATATTAATTAAATTTCAAAAGTTGATATATTCAACAGACAGAATATATAAACAATGCATGCTACCAAGATTTTACAACCTGTCTAAATATGCTAGATTAAGTTTATCTTATTACAGCTTTTCCAACTGTGTTTTCTCGAGTGCTGCTACTAGTGTCATTAAGAATGTGTTCAGGGTGGTAAAAGCTAAATTCATCTTCCTTCCCTCCTCAATAAAAGGAGTTCAGTTTTTTAAATTTATTTTATATAACAAGATTTCAAGTGAGATGGTATTTTCTTAAAGGAGATCAACCCTGAATACTCATTGAAGGACTGATGCTGAAGCTCCAGTATTTTGGTCACCTGATGCGAATAGCCATTCTCATTGGAAAAGTCCTGATGATGGGAAAGATGGAGGGCAGGAGGAGAAGACAGCATCAGAGGGTGTGACGGCTGGATGACATCACCGATGCAATGGACATGAACTTGGGTGAACTCCTGTAGGTGCTGAGGGACAGGAAGGCCTGGTGTGCTGTAGCACATGGGGTTGCAGTTAGACACAACTAGTCAACTGAACTACAGCGACAAAATAATGTAAATTCTTAGAACAGTCCCACTGTCAAATAAATAGATAAATATGTGCATGCATGCTAAGTCGCTCAGTCATGTCCAACTCTGTGAGACCCCATGGACTGTAGCCTGCCAGCTTCCTCTATCCAAGGGATTCTCCAGGCAAGGATACTGGAGTGGTTTGCCATTTCCTCCTCCAGGGGATCTTTCCCACCCAGGAATGGAAAACATGTCTCCTGTATCTCCTGCATTGGCAGACAGTTTCTTTACCACATGGGAAGCCCAAATAGATAAACAAGTGTAAGTAAATTTAAGTATGGATGCATAAAGTCACTGCCTCCAGGCAGAATGCCAAGGCAATAATAAAGCGATCCTATTTTATTTCCCTTTTCTCCTTGATTACGATCCTGAACAACTTATTATCCAATATCTGAAAAACAAAGGTTGTTTAATCTATTTTGTCCAGTTTTCAGTTGCCTGTTGTGGACTACTTAATCATGTCTCTGGTTCCATCATGGCCAGAAGTGGAACTAAAATTCATTTTTGCAAAAACTGCATTGTAGGACATTGAAGGATAAGCTTTGCAAATTTTAGGTAACTTCAATCAAATACTGCCAACATTGAATAAGCTGCTTATAAATATATTTCTTCTGCTTTATGAAAATACTTATGTTTATTAGCAGCATATTTGATGTTGGCAACATTTTGAATTTTGGATGAGATGGTTGGATGGGATCACCAATGCATTGAATATGAACTTGGGCAAACTCCAGGAAATGGTGAGGGACTGTGAAGCCTGGTGTGCTGCAGTCCATGGGGTGGCAAAGAGTCAGACACGACTTGGTGACTGAACAACAACAAAATATATTTCTTATTTAAGAAAAGTATAAAAACAATAAATTATCTTACAATATTTGATCTTGAGTAAGAAAACGAGTTCTATATTTGACTCTGTGATTAATATTCAGTGAGACATTTGTGAAAGCCTTTGTCTGTCTGTGGCTTATAATATCATAAAATATGAATAATTTACACTTCTCATAGAAAATATTCATACTATGAAATTTTTAAGGTTGATACAAATATTCTACAGGCATCAATAGCTGAGAGGTATTTTTATATAAAGATATCCCACAAAGTCCTAACTCATATTTTAAAATATTTATTATATGCTAGAGAATATAACTTTAATAACATACATGTTACTATAACACCTAGTGAAGTATATTATTTTTCTCACTGTTAAGACAAAGTCTCACTTTGATGCTACTCAGGACTGAGTCCATACTCAAATTTCACTAGATTTTAGTTCATATTCTTACTTCTCAGAACTGCACAATAAGACACTACAAAAATTTTTAATTTTCTCATGTTTGTCAGGTAACTTGTGATATGAGAATGTGCTATAATATTTCCTAGTAGATCAGATATGGCTTTTCCCTCACTGCAGCCCTTCGTATCCCAAATATCACTCCCCCTCTGCCTCCTAATTTTTTGGACATACACTACAAAACATGAGATGTATGATAACCTGCTTTCTCAGCCAAAGAATGAGATTTCAAAAGTTAAAGTACAGCTTAAAAGAGTTAGGCATATACCCCTTGAAGATTTTGGTGAGTCCTAATTTCTAATATATTCAGTCCAGTGTAACTTTGCCCAGGAGGAAAAATAGACACAGAAACAAAAAACAACCTCTTTTGACTTACAGGTTGGCAAATGGCAATATTCATGGAGAAATTTGATTCCTGAGTCCTAAGGGCATGATTTACAATGAAGAAAAAATACTGTTCAATTTTTAGAAGAAACTTTCTAAGTAGTACAAATAACAAAGCAGGAATACTGTAGGCTAAGGATTTTATGAAATAATGGGGAAATGACAGTCAGATATTTATTTAACTTTATTTAACTTGACATGTATCCATTTCTTGAAGGTTAAAGTAACTTTTTTCCCCAAGATTATCACTACTTCATATAACAATCAAATTAAAAATAGTTTTGAGGAGACCTCCCTGGTGGTCCAGTGGTTAAGACTTCGCCTTCCAATGCAAAGGGTGCAGGTTTGATCCCTGGCCAGGGAGCTAAAATTCCACATGCCTTGCAGCCAAAACACCAAGACGTAAAACAGAAACAATATTGTAAAAAATTCAATAAAAACTTTAAAAACAGTCCTTATTAGAAAAATAAACTTAAAAAAAATGGTTTGGGGATAAATGAGCCTGCATTTGATAAAATCTGAGTCATTATGAAAAGAAGGATAATGAACTTGAGGGCACAGTTCACTCAGGAAAGTCACCCGGACCCCTTCAATGTACGACTCTTGTGTATGGCGGCCATGGTGAACGTGTGCCTTTCTGTTCGTGAGGGATTTGCTCCTTCCAGAAGGTGAGCGGCTCTGTTTTGTGCTTGCTGCGGTTTTATTAGCCTGCTGTGTTAATGTTCAGATAAAGCACATTATAGTGACTGAGTCTAGATATGACAAATATGGAGAATGTCAGGGTTCATTTATCATCTTGACAGCAGAAATAGTCTTCTGGCCAGCTGGAACTAGACAAAACACCCCAGTTTACTGGAAAGGACTTTTAAAATGTGTCTGCCATGATTATGGAGTTCATATTCTCATCTATTTCCTCTCCTTCCAGGAGGTTCTTAAAAAAGTGGTTGCTGTCAGTGAAGAGTTCCACTCTGCTCAAAGGCCAGAGTGATCTGTTGGAGCTTCTCTGCTTTCTTGCATATGATTTACTCTCCTGTCAGAGCAATAAAGCAGCTCTATAGCCCTGGATTTCATTTGCTTTCTCTAACCAAGTAAGTAATTAAGAAATCACTCAGAAGTTTAATTATGAACTACCCACTCGTGTTCTAATGGAGTTTTACCAATTAAGGTAAAATTCATCAGAATATGAGTGATAATGCAAAGGTAATATATCCATATCCATATCCACATATCCTTATGTGACTTTATTTTGTTGTCATTTTTTTTAAAAAAGAGTAGCCTATACAATGGTTTTGATTCAGTTTTCTAAAACATAGTTGTGATTATAGCTCTTCCCAGCTCAAAAGCCAGGTAATTTTTTACCCCTTCTTGGAATCAACTCCAAGGCCCTAGGAGACCTAGAAGACCAAGTTCATCCACAATCTGATTTCTACCTAAATTTTCAGTTATATTCTTCATCCCTTTAATAGTTTTTTGTTGTTATTGTTTGTTTTTTAGTGAGAGAAGGTGTGTCTGGCACCTATTTATACCTTGGTTTATTTTCTATTTTCTTCATTTTCACTTTATTCTGGGCTTTGGTTTCTACATTTAGCATGCTTCCTCCTTACCATTTTAAAGAAATGGAAACATCCCTTGGAAGCTTTTTTATTTATTCACTATCAGACTTCAATTATTTATTCCTACTTTCCATAGTATAAAGTTAGCCAAAAATTTGTTTGAGTTTTTCATAAGATCTATGGAAAAACCCAAATGAACTTTTTGGCCAACCCAATATTTTATTAATATCCCCTGCATAAAACTTATTACTTTACACCTTTTAATATGATATGGTCCAAACCCTTATTGAAAACAGAATCCATGTCTAGTTTTCTGTATATGTTCTCCATCACCTAACAATGAAAACAGAATAAGCTAAATTAAAAATTGTTGGATATTTTTCAAGTCCTTTTTACTCAATCTTCAAGGCAAGCACACTGGAAATTATTATCTTCTATTTAATACTCTGTCTAGGTACACATCCCCTATTGTGGGTGTATGATTTGGCTTTTCCTAGATTTGATTAAGTATCTGAAAATGTTTTGAGAACTATCATTAATAGGTTCAACTATGATCTCTCACTATGTTCTTATTAAACACCCTAGAAGGTAATTTTCAATACTCTTCTGTATATGACAAAAATAGATTTGTCATCTATTCCCTATAGAATCCTTTTAAAGCTAAACATTTTTGGATACCAAAAATATTCAATAAGAGGATATAATGAATATATAATTTCATATAATGAAAATTCCAATTTCATGACTATAAGAGAAATAATCATTGATTCTTTCCGTAAAAAAACTGTAAATGACAATAATTTCCATAATTCATATAGAAATCTTAGCTTACCAAAAAAAAAATCTTGCTTATGAATGTCTATCTTCTGACTATGACTCTCAATTTATGATTTGGATATCTTCCAATTAATTACGTTTTTATGTCTATACATATAATTAAGAATTTCTTTAAAAAGAAAATGTTATATAAATTTTCCTTCAGAGGATTCTGTGAAAGCAGTAATAACTTTTTTCTTTCATGTTCCCAATACTAATGAAACATGGAAACTCAGTAATGTCTAATTCTAAATAAAGTTAACAAACCAAAGTCTAACATAATAAAATATAAGAAAGATGCATTTCACACAGTAAGCATTCAGAAAAGATGTAAGTCAAAGACAATTTGATCATTTAAAGTCAGAGTCCTTGACTAACAAAGGCATATTTAACATGTAGAGGTGAACAACTGATTCATAAGTCAATATGACAACAAAAGATTTATGGATGAGGGATGGTATTCACTAAAATAATCATGCAAGAGATAGCTGATTCTGCTAGGAGGGTCATGGAAAGGTTGTTTTAGTGATAGAAAGATTATTTCATGCACACAAAAATCAGGATAGCCATTACCAAAAATTATATATCTGACTTGATGTATGAAACTTAGTTTTCTCTAAATGATCAAATTTGGGAAAAAATAAAAGGAGTTATATTTTCTAGTCAGTGACAGAGTAACAAAATATTTATTTAGAACCCACTGTAGCTGAGAAGTGGCTTCCCTGGTGATTCAGCTGGTAAAGAATTCTCCTGCAATGCAGGAGACCCCAGTTCAATTCCTGGGTTGAGAAGATCCCCTGGAGAAGGGATAGGCTACCCATTCCAGTATTCTTGGGCTTCTCTGGTGGCCCAGATAGTAAAGAATCTTCCTGTAATATGGGAGACCTGGGTTGGGAAGATTCCCCTAGAGAAGATAATGGCAATCCACTCCAGTACTCTTGCCTGGAGAATCCCATGGACAGAGGAGCCTGGAGGGCTACAGTCTGTGGGTTTGCCAAGAATCAGACACAACTGACAAAGCCCAGCACAGCACACAGCTGAGAAGAGCGATGTGCAGACCCGACTCATTGGCAAAGACCCTGATGCTGGGAAAGATTGAATGAAAAAGGAGTAGGGCTCTACAGAGATGAGATGGTTCGCTAGCATCACTGACTCAATGGATTTGAATTTGAGCAAACTCTGGGAGATAGTGAAGGACAGGGAAGCCTGGTGTGCTGCAGTCCCTGGGGTCGCAAAGAGTCAGACATGACTTAGTGAGTTAATAAAAACAACAACATAGCTGAGAATAAAACGAACAAAAGGCAGCGCTGACATCACTTCCTGTGGGACATCGTCATCCTTTTTGTCAAAAACACTTTCCTCATTACATTGATAAACTAGCTTTCACGACATTCCTCCGGCGGCATGTCTAGAGCTTCTTGAAAAACAAGTATCAACATCCCCACAGTCAGCTATTCTTTCCATGATTTGATTTATGTTCCACTTGAATTTCACTTGCAAATGTCATCCCTTCCTTTCCTCTGCTGCGTGTTCATCTTTATTGGCCAATTTCCTCTTTTGAGTATCCACTGTAAACTTTTATCCAAGTTTATCAGTGGGAGGTTCTAGGAGCACAAATAGACACCTTTTGTCTTTGTGTGACTGAAGTAACAGATGCACAGTGACCCATCACTAGGAGAATTTGAAAGACATGACGTGACCGGACACCAGTCATCATAGGTGTATACTATTTACATGGTGATTTTTAGATTAAACAGCTGGAAGCAATATTTGTACTTTATGAGATTACTCACATTTAATATACTGTGATAATTAAAATTTTAACTCTATGGCATTACTCACATTTAACATACTGTGATAATTGAAATTTTAACTCTGTGGCTGAGAGACAGGTGTTATATAACTGAACTGTGGTTAAATGAAATTTATGCATATAACTAACAGCTTTAAGCTATTAAAAGAAAGCTGCCAACTCAGGATTCTTTACCTGGAAGAAATATCTTTGAAAGACAGGGGAAATAGCTTTTTCAGATAGACAAAGGCTTTGGTTGGCCAGAAACAATGGAGAAGCATGCCTTAAGTGATGTGGAAAATATACTCACAGATAGAACTCAACCCAGAACTCTATACTCTGTGAAAATATTTGTTAAAATCTAATGGCAAAATAATGATACTTTATCATGGAAATAAAAAAAAAAAACAATAGCCGATAGAATTTATCACCAGCACATCATTACTTTAAGTAATGATAAATAAATTCCTTTAGGCAGACAGAACATTGTAACATATGGAAACGTACACATGAGAAAGAAACGAAGAGCAACAGAAAAGAACAAGATGTGAATCTGTTGTCGCCGCTCAGTCACTAAGCCGTGTCTGACTCTTTGTGACCCCATGGACTGCAGCACACCAGGCTTCCCCGTCCTTCACTATCTCCTGGAGTTTGCTCAGACTCATGTCCTTTGAGTCAGTGATGCCATTCAACCATCTCATCCTCTGCCGCCCTCTACATATAATGGACTTTTTCTTCTCAAAATCACTTCAAGGACACTGATTATTTGTTTGATAATGATATCAATGTATTATGGGGTTTATAACATATAAAGAAACAAAACGCATTAAAAAATCACAAAGGACAAGAAACGGAAGTACAGGGATATATTATTTGGTGGTCAACTGTGACAACGGAAAGGTAAAATGGAGTCTAAACCAGCTTCTCCTCAAATTCAGAATCACAAGGAGGCCCTGCAGGTCCATGTGCTGTGAATAATCAGGAACAGCTCCCTCCTCAGGTCTTTCACTGTCTTTCTCTTTGCTGTGAATATGAAATATGTATTTGCAGTAATACAACATCAGTAACAAGTATAAGGGCTTCCTGCTGTCTCAGCTCATAAGGAATCCACCTGCAATGCAGGAGACCTGGGTTCAATGCCTGGGTTGGGAAGATCCCCTCGAGAAGGGAAAGGCTACCCACTCCAGTATTCTGGCCTGGAGAATTCCATGGACTGTATATAGTCCATGGGGTTGCAAAGAGCTGGACACAACTGAGTGATTTTCACTTTCAACGAGTATACAAAATCAGTTGTTTTTACATGCTACCAGCAAACAATTGAAAAAATATTTAAAAATACAAGACAATAAAAGGGGAGCTATGTGATAAATAATGCAAAAAATAATGTATACAAATGGCCAATAAGTTCATAAAATATTACTCTAGATCAGTATTATTTGGGGAAATGCAGGTGAAAATCAAAGTAAAATCAAAGAAGGGGACAACAGAGGATGAGATATTTGGATGGCATCACAGACTCAATGGACATGAGTTTGAGTAAACTCTGGGAGAAGGTGAAGGGCAGGGAAGCCTGGTGTACTGCAGTCCATGGGGTCACAAAGACTCAAACATGACTAAGTGATTGAACAACAATGACAACAAAAATTAAAATAAGATACTACTTCACAATCACTAGAGTGAGAACAATTAAAAAGTCTGATAGCACTAATATTGGCTATGATGGGAAAAAACTGGAAGCTCTATTCATTTCTTATAGCAGTGTAAAAAGATTCACCATTTAACAAATTGAAACATATGCCCCTGTGACATCACAGAAAGAATTTATATGAGATATCCCAAATCTGTAAATGATCAAAATGTCTATTAATGTGAGAATAAATAACTGCTGGTATAGTCATACAATTCGTTGCTGTTGTTGTTTAGTTGAGAAGTCATGTCCAACTCTTTTACAACCCCATGGACTATAAGCCTGCCAGGCTCCTCTGTCCATGGAATTCTCCAGGCAAGAATAATGGAGTGGCTTGCCATTTCCTTCTCCAAGGGATCTTCCCGACCCAGGGATCAAACCTGTGTCTCTTACATTTCCTGCATTAGCAAGAAGATTCTTTACCACGGAACCATCAGGGAAGCATGGACCAGGATTAAAAACAGTATTCATATTTTAGTAAACTTAATGGATTTGTGAAAGTGAAGTCGCTCAGTTGTGTCTGACTCTTTGCGACCCCATGTAGCCCACCAGACTCCTCCGTCCATGGGATTTTCCAGGCAAGAATACTGGAGCAGGTTGCCATTTCCTTCTCCAGGGGATATTCCCGACCCAGGGATTGAACCCAGATCTCCCACACTGTAGGCAGACGTTTTACAGTCTGAGACACCAGGGAAGTCCATCTATGGATTTGTGGGGAAGAAAGAATAATAAAAATGTTATGTATTTCACTACAACTTTAAGAAATTTAAAAAGTTTTCTTTAAAAAACGACTTGGTTATCCAAAGTATATATTTATAATATACTCTCTTCTTATATAATATGTATTTAAAAGTCTTAATATTGGAAATACAACTCTACAAATTGCAAAACATACAACAATCTAACATGAAACTATTGAATATGTATATAAATTCAGTATCATCTTGAAATCACTTTTTAAGGCTTAATTCACAGATTAAGCTAAAATGAATTATTGTTAAAGAATTAATAATTATTTCAATAGACTTAGAAATATTCAGCTGTCACATTTAGTACCATTAGAATCCAAATGTAACAATATGAATTGACATATCACTGATGAAAGCATTTTTAATTACATTAGCATTGAAATTTACCACTGTATAAGTTTTTAACATTAGTGACTATTAATCTCAATCAAGTTAATTTATTAGATAATGCCAACTAAGCAGGTTAGTTACAGCACTCTCTTATTAATAAAGGATATCTTTCAGTTGTGATAAAATATTACGATTAAGGGTTTTATTAAGTCTCATTATTTTCAAACAAAGCAAATTATTTTTCAAGCTTTTATTAGGCTCAAAAAACTATGAAAATGTCTAACCATTATTATGACCAAGATTTGGTGTTAAATAACTCCAAATTAATGGTTCATTTCAATATCTATTGCTTAGTCATTAAGTTCAGCTTCTAAATTTAATACCATTAACAAGACTTCAACTAGGAAACATGCATTTATCAAACCAATTTCAAAATATCTGAAGCATCAATAAATTAAGTAGTACTCTGTCTTTTCACACTGTTCATGGGGTTCTCAAGACTAGAATACTGGAGTGATTTTGTGATTCCTTTCTCCAGCTATGACAAACCTAGACAGCATATTAAAAAGCAGAGACATCACCTTGCCAACAAACGTCTATGGAGTCAAAGCTATGGTCTTTCCAGGAGTCATGTATGGATGTGAGAGTTGTACTGTAAAGAGGGTTGAGCAGCAAAGAATTGATGCTTTCAAATTGTGGTGCTAGAGAAGACTTTTGAGAGTCCCTTGGATAGGAAGAAGATCAAACCAGTCAAACCTAAAGGAAATGAACTCTGAATATTCATTGGAAGGACTGATGCTGCAGCTCCAATAGTTTGGCCACCTGATGCAAAGAGCCAACTCATCGGAAAAGACCCTGATCCTGGGAAAGATTGGGAAGAAGGAGGGAATGACAGAAGATGAGATGGTTGGATGGCATCACTAATTCAATGGACAGGAATTTGAGCAAACTCCAGGAGATGGTGAAGGACAGGGAAGCCTGGCGTGCTGCAGTCCATGGGGTTGCAAAAAATCAGACACAGCTGAATGATTATTTATAGTGTATTGATAGCTCCTTTAAAAATATCTGCTGAAGTTAACTTCATATGTAAATTACCATACAAAAAAATAAACTAAGAATGAGGTTATGAATTTTAATATGAAGTTAACTTTAGCAGATATTTTTAAGGGACTATCAATACACTATAAATAATGTCTAATTAGTTGAATTGGCATTGCGGTTTAAATAAGTAATCAAGAGGGTAGATGACATGACAGGAAGTCCATTTCACCATCTTGAGATGGAACATAGGACAGAAGTGGATGCTTTTCTCTTTCCCCAGTCCCAGTAGTATTCAGGAAAGTTGCACCAACAGTGTAATAATGTATCACTGCTACCAATGCATTCCATTCCAAGTCTCAGGACTGAGCTGCACTTGTGGGGGTAGGTGTTGGGGAGGGAAGGAAGGGCCAGGAACCATGCCCTTGGCTGCCATTTTGTTATCTGTTGGTCTGTTCAGTTCTGTCAGCTTTACTTCATGCATTTTGACTGTGTTCTTGGGTGCATGTATGTTTATAAATTTCTTATGTTCATATGGACTGATCTTTTTATCATTACAAAATGTCCTTCTCCAGTAACAATTTTCTCTACTAAAAATTTTGGCCTTAAGAGTTTATTTTGTTTGTTTGTATTATTAAGTAAAGTCATTCTACCTTTCATTAGAGTACATTATATTTGGCATACTTTTCCCCATCTTTTTATTCTGAAAGTATCTCAAAATGTGCCTCTTGTGAAAAGCATATAGTTGGAGCACATATTTATCAGTTATGCCAATCTTTGCCTTTTTTTTTTGGATTTCTTAGCTGATTTATATTTTAATTTTGTTATTTTTTTTGTTGTATTTTAATTAATCTGATGCTATTCGATTACCCAGTCTTTACAGACTATGTATATCTTAGTCTACATTCTCAAGTTTTTTTTGTACCTGAGCTTTTTTGCATTTTATTGAAAATGCCAGCATATTAAAGTATTCTATGATTACTGAATTCTATAATACTACTTCTGAATTCTCAGCTTTATTCCTTTCTTTTGTCCTGCATTTACTATAGATTATAAGCTGCTGTATGTACCACTTTCTCTGACTGACCAACCAATTCTACTCCAAAATCTAATGTAGCTTTTTGCTCAACTTTAAATAAAGTCATTCTCTCTTATTATCAAATTTTTGCAAATCACTCTTTAGGTCTGGGCTTCTCAAATTTCACCTAAAATCAAGTTCATCTGTGCTGGACTAGTGTGAGATTTCTTCTGTTTCAGTTGTAGAGTTTCTAACATTACTAGGAAAACAGGTGCACCCTGCAGATCTTTGTGAGGCCAACCTAATACTTCCTTTTGTATATCCCTATATGGGAGATATAATTTTCATGCAAGAGAATGTCTACCCCTATTTTATGATCTGTGTTGGACATGAGTCATCAGAAAGTAGAGTTAGGCCAAAAAATCATGTACACTTATTCCTAGTTATCCTTAATTTACTGTTTCAGAGAGGAAAGCCTAGGTAAAACATAAATATGTTGCTTGTCCTAATCCCATCAAAACTCGAGTCATTTAGATTACATTGCATGTATTTATCAAAATGTCTTTATCCATTCATCCATTGATAGGTGTTTGGGCTGCTTTCACCTTTTGGATACTGTAAATTGTTTTGTTTTGAAGATACATGCACATATATACATGCACATATATTGAGTACCTATTTTCAGTTCTTTAAGGTATACATCTAAGAGTGGAAAAAGGCCATTTATTAACTGCCAAACTATTCCACAGTGGCTGAACAATTTTGCATTCCTCCCAGCAATGTAGGAGGGTCCTAATATTTCCACATCCTATCCAACATGTGATGTTTGCAGAGTATTGTTTTTATTACCATCACAGGAGTGATGCTTGTTTAAGGTTTGCCTTGTGCTTGCATTACTTTAATGACTAATGATGATGAGCACTTCATTAATTTATTGATCATCTGTATGTCTTTGTAGAAGTGTCTATTCAAGTATTTTGCCAATGATTTGATTGGGTCATTTGATCCCCCGCTTTTTTGCTGATGTGTAGGTATTCTTCATATATTTTGGATATTAGACATCTATCAAATAAAAGAATTGCAAATATTTTCTTTCATCTCATATGTGGTCTTGTCAATCTCTTAATAATGTCCTTCGGTGCACAAAAGTTTTTCATTTTGAGAAAGTCCAATGTATTTATTTATTTTTTGTTGTTGTTGCTTGTGCCCTTGATATTATATCTAAGAATCCTATCAAAGAGCCCTTGGATTTTTTTGTTGCTATTTGTCTTTCAGGATCCTAAATTTTCTTTTCATTTTTTTTTTTCTTTTACCACCCAATTGCCAAAGGTGTTTCTTCCTTTCATTTGACCTTTTTTCTTCATTTAGAACTTATACATTTCAATAGATTCCTCACTTAATTACACGTATCCCTTTAAATCAGCTTCCCAGGTGGTTCAGTGCTAAAGAATCTGCCTGCCAACCAGGAGACCAGGGTTCAGTCTCTGAGCTGGGAAGATCCCCTGGAGAAGGACCTGGCAACCCACTCCAGTATTCTTGCCTGGAAAATCCCATAGACAGAGGAGCCTGGCAGGCTATAGTCCATAGGGTCGCAGTCAGACAAAACTTAACAACTAAAACACCACCATCCCTTTAAATTATGTATGTTTAAAAATAGTTTCTGGATCTTTAAATGGCACCTGGACCTTTAAATGGAGCATTCTTAGAATTATTTTCCTTTGTTCTAGGCTCAAATCCTCATGGACAGTTTCTCAGTATATTCCTATTTAGGTAGATTTAATCTTTTGGCATTCCCCCCACTCCCCAGACTACACTGAGATCTTCTCATTAGCTTCCCTCTTATGTCTTCCCCACAGTTTTTCTTAGTTTGCCTTTGTTACTGGACGGAGGTAGCTCTGTTTGAGAAAAAGCATGATAGAATTTGGTGACATTTTTTCTTTTTATTTATTTTGTAGTTTCAGCATTCTTTGTCTTCAAGCTATGCTGAGGATGTAGTTTTGTATAGAATTTACTTTTCTCTTGGTTTTATTTATGGGTTAGGAAGAATACTTTTGGAGAAATACAGCTATGCTGACCCCATTGTCCTCAGCTACCAGAAGTCCTTCTTCAAATGCAATTTTAAGATATTTTGCAAGTTAGTTGAAGAAAATATTAGTTGGATGATGTTGCTGTCATCTGAATTCATCGCTATATAGTCCAGATTGAACTGTCTAATCATCAACTTTAACCCAGAAGTACAAGATTGAAAAATCTGAGTGAAGTGCAGGTTTAGTTCACTCTATCAAAGGATTAGGGTAAAGGAAATGAAACACGGAGGTATAGTAGAAAAAGGAAGTTAAAAAATACCCACGACGGTCTCATCAGGACTGGCGGGAATGAAGACTGCAGTAGCTGTGCTTGTTCTCCTCCTCAATTATTGTTCTCGTGAGTGTCAACTTTCTACTTCTCTCTCCTTCCTGTTAGTATTTTTCATACTGCTATTGTTGAAAGTTTACATAAAAGTGAGGTTTTAGGCAACTGAATAGTATTTTGGGATTGTGACGGATTTTAAGAGTAATTAACATAACCCCAGAACATAATGCAAGGCAACTCTCTCCCAAAAATAGATAAAATGGCTATTGGTACCTTGGTGGTGATTTAGTCTCTAAGTCATGTCCAACTCATGTGACCCCATGGACTGTAGCCCACTATGCTCTTCTGTACATGAGATTTTCCAGCAAGAATTCTGGAGTGGGTTGCCATTTCCTTCTCCAGGGGATCTCCCCAACCCAGGAATCAAACTTGGGTCTCCTGCACTGCAGGCAGATTCTTTACAGACTGAGCCCAGTCAGTCCCTGGGTACCTTGGTACATCTCCTCAATTCAACAACCTCACATGTGCAGATGATAGCACTACAGTGGCAGAAAGCAAGCTAAAGAGCCTCTTGATGAAAGTGAAAGTGGAGAGTGAAAAAGCTGGCTTAAAACTCAACATTCAAAAATCTAAGATCACGGCATCCAGTCCCATCACTTCATGGCAAATAGACGAGGAAAAAGTGAAAACAGCAACAGAGTTTATTTTCTTGGGCTCCAAAATCACTGCAGATAGTGATTGCAGCTACAAAATTAAAAGAGGCTTGCTTCTTGGAAGAAAGTTGTAACAAATCCAGACAGTGTATTAAAAAACAGAGACATCACTTTGCCAATGAAGGATTGTTAGTCAAAGCTATGGTTTTTCTAGTAGTCTCGTACTGATGTGAGAATTGGACCATAAAGAAAGTTGAGTGCTGAAGAATTGATGCTTTCAAACTGTGGTGCTGGAGAAGACTCTTGAGGGTTTCTTGGACTGCAAGATCAAACCAGTCAATCCTAAAGGAAATCAATTGAATATTGAATGATTCCTGAATATTCACTGGAAGGACTGATGTTGAGGCTGAAGCTCCAATACTTTGACTACCTGATGCAGAGAGCCAACTCATTGGAAAACACCATGAAGCCAGGAAAGATTGAGGGCAGGAGGAGAAGAGGGGGACAGAGGATGAGATGGTTGGATGGCATCACCGACTCGATGGGCATGAGTTTGAACAATCTCAGGGAGATAGTGAAGGACAGAGAAGCCTGGCGTGCTGCAGTCCATGGGGTTGCAAAGAGTTGGACACAACTTAGCTAAACAACAGCAAATCCAATACACAGTACCATGAGTCTGAGAAACTGTTCAACCAAAGAGAGAAAAGCATGGTACAGAACTCCCGACCCAGGGATTGAACCGCATCTCTTGTCTCTTGCATCGGCGGGCAGGTTCTCGACCACCAGTGTCACCTGGGAAGTGGTATAGATAAATCCCAGTGTAGTAAGACTCTTAGAATTACATTAAATCAATTGATAAAGTCCATAATAATCCTTATTCAATGATTTGCAGAAACTCCCTTCGGTATGTCTTGTTATCACTGGGGCAGTTTACACATAACTTGATTGTAAATTATAAACTACTATACAAATGTTAATTTTTACTTTGTTTTGGGAATGCTGGAAAAGATAACTTTGCAAATCTGCTATAAAATATCTGTATTTTATTAAAGGTGAATTTATTTTAGATATTTGTTAGTAGCAGATTTTGTATGTCTAGATACAATAAATAGAATGTCTAGAGTCTCTTCACTGGAAACAAGAATTTCTGATGTAATGAATGTTGCAAAATATAGACTGAACCTTTATGAAGATACAAAAGTAGAGCATGAGTTCTTTTCAGAACCTTAGTAGAACAGTGGTATTTGATGATTAACAAGGCTAAAAACAACAACCAAAATATATCATAAGAGACAAGAACCATCTGTGTTTCTCTGCTGTGTATAAGGATGGGAAATTTAATTCCATCATTTACTAGCTAAGTCAGCATAAAAAATGAAATTGTCCAATCAGACACACACATATCAAAAAATTTATTCAGTATTAAGCTTTTCTAATAAGTTAAAGAATACAAATAATCAATAGGCCTGAGTGAAAAAAATAGGAGTCAGGACATCAAAGGCATTTTCCCTTGTTCTTTCTTAAACGGGAAAGCTATTTGCCCAGAGGAAGAGGTGAGATCTTTAAGAAACCTGTCTTGTCCTTGGACCAGGACATATTTGCATTATCATGCATCTTTATTTTATGCCCAGTTTTGTGCTTAAATTATGTGGCATTTTCCAGAGAGCTATGCCTCATAAATCCATACATTATTATATTGTTTACATTGCTATTTGTTGTTCAGTCACTAATGAAAGGTTGTTGCTTAACCACGAAAGACGCCAGGATTGTTGGCCTCCAGAGGAGAACAATTCAGTCTAGGGCCAGAGACAAGGTTTGATCGCTCAGAGCTTTTGTGTAATAAAGTTTTATTAAAGTAAGAAAAGGGATAGGGAAAGCTTCTGACATAGACATCAGAAGGGGGACGGAGAGTACCTCCTTCGCCAGTGTTAGCAAGGGAGTTATATACTTTTTAATTAGTTATTACAATGAATCAAAAGAATGTCTGCAGGTTGTAAAGATCTTACTAGACCCACTTCCATAATTTATGTTTTAAGATAACAGGATTAGCCAGAAGGTTTTCAGGAAGGAGAAACTGTCCTCAAGCAGGATACATTGCTGTTATATAATTCTTGAAGGTGGAAGTCGCTCAGTCATGTCCGACTCTTTGCAACCCCATGGACTACCAGGCTCCTCAGTCCATGGAATTTTCCAGGCAAGAGTACTGGAGTGGGTTGCCACTTCCTTCTCCAATATAGTCCTTAGTACAGAGTTTAAACTGAGTTGTTTGTTGTGTAATCATCAATTCCAGGCTTAAAGATAAAAATGTTTTATGTGACTAAGACTAAGAAATGTAGAGGAAAAAAGAACGTTTGTCCTTGCCTCCTTCTTGAGAACTCCAGACCTCTATCTCCTCCTTGAGAACCCCAGACCCCCTCTCCTTGGGGACCCCCAGACTTCTTATCAACCTGCCTAGGAATTGACTCTCTTACTAAGTTGTGTCTGACTCTTTGCAACTCCGTGGACTGAAGCGTGCCAGGATCACCTATCCTTCACTGCCTCTCAGAGTTTACTCAAACTCATGTCCACTGAGTTGTGATGCCATCCAACCATTTCATCCTCTGTCTCCCCTTCTCCTTTTGCATTCAGTCTTTTCTAGCATCAGGGTCTTTTCCAGTGAGTCGGCTCTGCACGCCAGGTAGCCAAAGAATTGGCCTTAAGGTAAACAAAGTATTGTCTACCTTAAGCAATCATAAACCAAGGACTTAATTAAAAATTTCCATTTCATGTTAAATCCTCCATATTACCTATTTTTAAATTTTTGTTTTTCTCTAAATTCCTGAATTTAAAGGTGTTTTTGCTTATCCTCAGTTTACTTTGCTCTCTATGATATTTAAGTTTTGAATTGGCCTCTGTAATCTTAGACTCCATGGGTTTGATATTTAATGCTTTCATTTCATTTATTTATTTATAATAGAACTTGATTTTTAAAAAATTAACCTAAAATATTTAGATGTTTTAACTCTCAGATTTAACAGTTGAAGGGTAGTTTACACTATTCATTTTTTAATAAATTTTATTTTATATTCAGAGAATAAATATGTATGATTTCACCTCTTTTGGCTTTATTATGCTTTTTTTCTTTCCATGTTGAGTAAATGGTCAATTGTTTTAATGTTTTATGGATACTAAGAAAACTGTGTATTCTCTGTTAAGCACTAATTTTCTCAAAAGATCATATATTGATGGATTAATAGATATCCTGTATTACTTTATACCGCAGTGAAGAATCTGCCTGCCAATGCAAGAGATGCAGGTTCAATCCCTGGGTCAGAAAGGTCCCCTCAGTAGCAATAACTACCCACTCCAGTATTCTTGCCTGGAAAATTCCATGGGCAGAGGAGCCTGGTGGGGTAGAATCGATGGAGTCGCAAAAAGTCGGACATGACTTGACAACTGAACACACATGTAACACTTTACACAATGTAGAGTTATTTTTTGTTTGTTTTGCTTTTTTAAGCAAAGATGGTAACCTTTGTCTATACACCAAAAAAAAAAAAGTTTGCTCATCTGTAATTCCTAATTTTAATTGTGAGATCAATACCTTTCCAATTTCTTGTTTAAAACATCTATTTCTTATTTGCATTAAATGAAAAAGTTGTCTTTCAATAAAATTTAGACTTAACTATGCAGTTTTCCAATATTTTGTATATCCCACAGCTTCTTCTTTCTTGGATTTTTTTTTTTATGTTAATGGAATACAACTTCTGTCACTTTTTTCCAGAATAGTAGGTGATGGAAAATATCTTGGCCTTGCATATATGAATAAGTCATTTCCCTTCACTGTCAGATGGTTAGTTGAATAGCTACAGAATGTTAACTTCTACATCATTTGCTCTCAGAACATAAATGTCTTCTTCTAATATTGTGTACTACTAACAAGAACAGGAAATGCATGTGCTGAATATTCAGGAGAGGTCTGTGAGCTGAGTTAAAGTGCGATCCCACTGTAGACCATCTCCATCTGTACTTCTGTTCTTATACATACATTCCCAGCAGCTCATATTTCATCCAGACTTCTTAGGGGATTCCAGCATGCAGTAATTTTGAAAACTAAAACCCCAACAGGGATAATATATCATGTACATCTTAGCTGCTAACAGCATGGGCAGTTGCCAGCTGAAGTCCAGATGCTCTCCCCCAAATGACATAATGTTACATAAGGCACCTGGGACCTCAATGCCACCCTGGGGAAAACGCTGAATTGACCAATTACTATGATTTGAAAACAACACTTCTGTCATGTTTGCAATAATTTTTATATATCTATTTGTGGTGTTCAAAATTAACGTTCCCTAGCAGATTCTTAAATGCCATAAGATGGTTATTATGATTATGATGATTTCCTATTATTTTGCATCTGTGAAAGATAGTGTATGCTCAGAAAATATTTATGGGCTTTAATTGTATGAACTGAATTGAACATTTTGTGAGTGGTTTACTTGAAGGAAACATAATGACATTCAAAAAGCAGGATTTTGTGCATCAGACACAAAAAGAAGAATTCTTCCTAAGCCAGTGGCTGAACACAAGGTAAACATTAGAGATGTATGTTCATTGGAAAAATTACTGACTTGTTTTTTTAGCACAGTGAATGTTACAAATAGGCTTTTATTGAAAAAAATAAATGTGATCAACTTTATGGTTAGCTAAAATGTTTTAGAAACACAGTTTACCTATATTCAGGCTACAGAATTTAATGAGATCTATAGCATTTACTTCCCTTGTGGCTCAGCTGGTAAAGAATCTGCCTGCAGTGCGGGAGACCTGGGTTTGATACCTGGGTTGGGAAGATCCCCTGGGGAAGGGAAAGGCTCCCCACTCCAGCACTCTGGCCTGGAGAATTCCATGGATACAGTCCATGGGGTCGCAAGTCGGCCATGACTGAGCGACCTTCACTTTCACTTTCATAGCATTTACCATTAGGGATGGTGCCTAAAATCTGATCCCAAGCTTTGTAAGTGTTCTTGTCCAAAACCAGCTTTGCCACCAACTTCTGCCACCTGTCTCCCTTCAGTAAAGCCTACTGAGGGCTCATGGGACCTAAAATGTCATCCTAGGGAAAATGTGTGTGGTTGCTAATCAGTGGTTTCAGTCAAGAAGTCATGTTCAACTCTTTGCAACCCCATGGACTGCAACACGCCGGGCTTCCCTGTCCTTCACTGTCTCCCGAAGTTTACTCAGACTCATGTCCATTGAGTTGGTGATGCCATCCAACCATCTCATCCTCTGTTGCCCCCTACTCCTCCTGCCCTGAATCTTTCCCAGCATCAGGGCCTTCTCCAATGAATTGGCTCATTGCATCATGTGGCCAAAGTATTGAAGCTTCAGCTTCAGCATCAGTCCTTGCAGGGAATATTCAAGGTTGATATCCTTTCAGAGTGACTGGTTTGACCTCCTTGCAGTCCAAGGGACTCTCAAAAGTCTTCTCTAGCATCACAGTTTGAAAGAATCAATTCTTTGGCACTCAGCCATCTTTATGGCCCAGTTCTCACTGCTGTACTTGACTACTGGAAAAACCATAGCTTTGACTATACAGACCTTTGTTGGCAAAGTGATGTTTCTGCTTTTTACACATACACATGCACACACATATATATGTACATTAATGCATATGTGCATATATATGTGTATCTATTGTATATGTACATATATGTATGTATATATTAACATCTTCTAAATTTTCGCTCTGCATTTTATATTAATATCTGCATTTTATGTACCAAGCAGCAACTATAGGAAGAAAGTGACCATACTTAAATATATTACCCCAAATTTTCAGTTGAGAAATCATTTCTTTTTGTTTTCTCCAGGAATTATTTTTTGAATAGCTGTGCTTATGTAGGCTCCATTTAAATCTCAGGTATAATAATTTTTTAATAGCATATATCTTCCAGCAGCTTTACTTTTCCATTTACCATTTCCTTGTGTTCTGCATTCAGAATGCCTCTACGAACCTGTATTTCTTTGTGGACTCATAAGGCTGAAGTCTGCAGAGGACCCTAAAGTATAGCAGCTCCCCAGTGGTAGAAAGCCATGCGAGATATGGGGCAAAGTCTACATGCTGGGGCTTCCTGGGTAGCTCAGCAGTAAAGAATCCACCTGCCATTTCAGGAGACAGGAGTTCGATCCCTGGGTCCCCTCAAGGAGAAAATGGCAACCCACTGCAGTATTCTTGCCTGGGAAATCCCAAGGACAGAGGAGCCTGGTGGGCTACAGTCCATGGGATCACAAGAGAGTCGGATACACCTTAGGAACTAAACAACTACAACTACGTGCTAGGAGTTATCAGAAAGCAGGTTTTGAATCCTACTTTTGAAGCACATCCCTGTTCCCAGGTTCTTTACGTTTCCCAGGCAGGGCTCCCATAATAAGCTCCTTATCAGTGTCTAGGGAGCCAGGAAGGTCAGACAAACACATAGTAGATTGAGTTTGACCTTCCTTTATTGTAAACACAGATCTTGGCAGGTCAACCCCTTCCCAAGATCCATAACTTTCTATCCCCTCTTCAGTATTACCCACTATTATTAATAATTTTCAGACACATAATTCTTCCACATAAGGACAAAAGCCTCAAACCAGCTCTCGCCAAGTAACTGATAGAAAGCAACCTTTAAGCCTTGGTTAAATTAATCCCAAAGATGAGAGAAACTGGAGGTGAGAGTGAAAGGGAAAGAAAGTGTGAAAAATTTGGCCAAAAGTCTCAACACTGCTCTTGAACACCCTGGGCTCTTATTCTGTGACCTTTGTTTTGTTTTGTTCTGTTTGTGGCTACATTTTCAGAAACTCAACTTTTCACCAGGGCGATATAACATAGTTAAGAACACAGTCTCTAGAGCAGGATTACATAGAATTGAGTCACAATGCATCTACTTATATGTGTGATCCTATACATCATAATTTAAACTCAGTGTTTCTATTCCTTCTTTAAAATAGGACTAATAGTATTCACTGCTCAGAGCCCCGCAGGGAAGATCCTACAGTAATGATCACACCTCTTCATCAGATTACAAATAGTTTGAGAATCAATTACAACTATTTCTGCCAAAACATCAGCTTATTGCTGAAGGTAAATTGAAGCAGAGAGCTGGGAAAAGACAAATATCACCCAAACCTCAGAATTATGACACTCTCCATCTATTTGCCAGCGAAATTAAACTATGTTCTCATTGTTAGCAACTGACTCCCAGAAGGAAAAGTGAGGGCAGTGTTGAGCTATACACACCTAGTTTTTTTTCTTTTTTCTCCAAGTTTACTAATCTATGAAGTTTGTGCACCACGCTACAGGTGAAGAGAAGGAAGGGTGGATTGGCTTTGGTTGGTCTGGAGAAGCTCCCTCTTCACAAAACAAGAGAAAGCAAGGAACAGCCTTCCCTGTCAGGCTGAGACCTGTATTCATCTGAGATGATTTTGGCCTGAGGATTCTTTGTGCCTCATTCCTGCTCTAAAGAGGGGTATGACTCTCCCTGAGGTTGGAAACAAGCCTGCATTTTTATTTTATTCATTTTTTTAAATGTATTTTTAATTGGAGGATGTGCGTTCTCCAAAACTTCGGCCACCTGATGCGAAGAACTGACTCATTAGAAAAGACTCTGCTGCTGGGAAAGAGTGCAGGCAGGAGGAGAAGGGGACGACAGAGGATGAGATGGTTGGATGGCATCACCGACTCAGTGGACATGAGCTTGAGTAAGCTCTGGGAGCTGGTGATGGACAGGGAGGCCTGGCGTGCTGCAGTCCATGGGGCCGCAAAGAGTCAGACACGACTGAGCCACTGAACTGAACTGAACTGAATTGCAAGATAATTGCTTTCCCGTGTTGTGCTGGTTTCTGCCATACAACGTGAGCCAGCTATATGTGTACATATACCCCCGCCCTCCTGAGCCTCCCTCCCAGCCCACCCCTCACCCCACCCCTCCAGGTGGTCACAGAGCACTGGGTTGGGATCCCTGAGATCTCTGTGCTATATAGCAGCTTCCCATTAGCTGTCTGTTTTACACTATGTATTAATGCAGCCCTGCCCCATCTTCAGGAAGCTACTCCTTTTATGCCAAGTGCAGGTCCTTTGGATATCTTTCTAGGACTCCGTTGGTCTTGGGTCTTTAACATGGGTGATAAAAGCATATGATTTAAATACTCAGTCATCCAATTTCCATTCTATACCTTTTTTTTTTATCCAAAGTCATGTCCAGCCTCTAAGTACTGTGAAATCAGAAGCCAACAGCGATATAAAATGGATAAAACCCAAGGCAAAAATCTCATTTAAAAATGTCAATTGAGATATGCCCCAATTTTAATTCTACGTGATTGTAAAATTCCCAGGGAGAAATTAAAGGTCAACTATGCAACTTCTTTTCAAGTTAAAATTTAAAGATAAAAGTTCAATGCCATTCAAATCAACTATTTTGTTCTTATAAGTTAAAAATCCTAAAAATCCTAAAATCCAAAATTTTGTTACATTTTTGGGGGAAAGCATGCCCTCCTCAATTTCTTACTCTATTTCATTTCATTCAGAGGTGTTCTTGATGGCTGCCTGGAAATATGCTCTTTACAGCAGCCAGAAGCAACTTGGCCCATCTCTCTTTTCACTGGGTGTGAATCCTTCAGGGCCTGAGAAATTAGAGGTGAAACAAATTTCTCAAGAGTTTCACTTTTATTAGTTTAAAAGGGTTCAAGTACACATGTGTGTTTAGTCGCTCAGTAGTGTCCAACTCTTTGCGACCCCATGGACTGTAGCCCACCAGGCTCCTCCATCCATGGGATTTTCCAGATAAGAATACTGAAATGGATTGCCATTTCCTCCTCCAGGGGATCATCCCAATCCGGGTATTGAGCCATCATCTCCTGTGCCTCCTGCATTGCAGGTGGATTCTTTACCTGCTGAGTCATCGGGGAAGCCCTGAAAGGGTTCATACAATGCCCAATATTCAATTTGCTGTCTCCTTCCCCATAAAATTTGGAAAACAGGACAATCATTAGACTTCGTAGCAGTAATTCCAGGAAAGTTATATTCCCACACAGTGTTACCAAAATCCACAGCAGAAACCAAATGAAGGAGATCAAGTTGTTTTAGTTGGAAAATCAGGAGACTCAGGAGACACAGAATCTACAGAGATCATCTTCATGGAATCACCAAGGCCAGAAGGATAAACAGTCCATTTCTGTTATTCAGAATCCATGGCCTATAAATTCACATTTGTTTGGAAGCAACAACCCTGCAAAGCATTGTTTTTCCTTATATGCAAATATGGCATCTGCAGAAAAGGTTGACTTAAATATACATCTATATCCTATCTCATACTTTGGCATTGAAATTCTACTAGCGTCTTAGAAATCTGGAAAATTCTAATGAAAAGAGGACAGCAGTAGATCATATTTGAAGCATCTCAATTTTACAACCAAAGGCAGAAATTTCTATTTCTCCCCTGACTCACATTTTTCTGATCCAATGTTGCACCTTGGCTCATGTCTATCTGAGACAGGATCTATTAATTTTCTGAGCAAACTTTCAAATTCCTGGGGCACAGTGGCTAGTTCCACTGCCTTATTACAGGAAAACTTGAATCCTACAAGAACTACCTCCTAGTAATGCTGCTTCTTCATCCCCTTAGTTGGAAAACTACCTTCAGATTAATGATCTGTAGTTGTTATTTGATGCTTTTGAAACCTTTGCCAAAAGGAACCTGTAAGAACCACTAATTGTGCATGTTCCCTTCAATATGCATGTTTTTCTCCAATTTTTGAATCTTCCAAACATTGAAACATAAGTTACTTTATGCTGATTTTTTTCTTGGGCTTCCTTGGTGGCTCAGATGGTAAAGAATCTGTCAGCAATGCAGGAGACCCCAGTTTGGTCCGTTGGTCGGGAAGACCCCCTGGAGAAGGAAATGGCAACCCACTCCAGTATACTTGCCTGGAGAATCCCATGGACAGAGGAGTTACAACCCATGAGGTATTTTATCCAATTTTTGAATCTTCCAAAGATTGAAACATAAAGTAATTTATGTTGCTTTTTTTCTTCAGTAACAGAATGTGCTTCTCATACTAATTCCCTGTGCCATTGTCTTATTCTTTTCAAGAGGGTTCAGCTGGATTTCTGAAAATCCAAGCTTATTTTTAACTTGGTTTAACTTGGTTTCTTTCCTTCTGTAATACATGCAGGATATTTTTATACTGGTTTTGCTAGAATTGACTAATTTCCTCCCTTTAATAATTTATTTTTCTGCTTTATTGACTATGCCAAAGCCTTTGACTGTGTGGATCACAACAAACTGGAAAATTCTTCAAGAGATGGGAATACCAAACCACCTGACATGCCTCTTGAGAAACCTGTATGCAGGTCAGGAAGCAACAGTTAGAACTGGACAGACTGGTTCCAAATAAGAAAAGGAGTACGTCAAGGCTGTATATTGTCACCCTACTTATTTAACTTATATGCAGAGTACATCTTGAGAAATGCTGGGCTGGATGAAGCACAAGCTGGAATCAAGATTGCAAGGAGAAATATCAATAACCTCAGATGTGCAGATGATACCACCCTTATGGCAGAAAGTGAAGAAGAACTGAAGAACCTCTTGATTAAAGTGAAAGAGGAGAGTGAAAAAGTTGGCTTAAATCTCAACATTCAGATCATGGCATCCAGTCCCATCACTTCATGGCAAATAGATGGAGAAACAGTGGAAACAGTGGAAACAGCGGCAGACTTGACTTTGGGGGACTCCAAAATCGCCACAGATGGAGACTGCAGCCATGAAATAAAAAGACACTTACTCCTTGGTAGAAAAGCTAGAGAGAATATTAAAAAGCAGAGACATTACTTTGCCAATAAAGGTTCATCTAGTTAAGGCTATAGTTTTTCCAGTAGCCATGTATGGATGTGAGAGTTGGACTATAAAGAAAGCTAAGTGCCGAAGAACTGATGTTTTTGAACTGTGGTGTTCAAAAGGGACTCTTGAGAGTCCCTTAGACTGCAAGGAGGTCCAGCCAGTCCATCCTAAAGGAAATCAGTCCTGAATGTTCATTGGAAGGACCGATTTGAAGCTGAAACTCCAATACTTTGGCCACCTGATGCAAAGAGCTGACTCATTTGAAAAGACCCTGATGCTGGGAAAGATTGAAGGCAGGAGGAGAAGGGGATGACAGAGGATGAGATGGTCGGATGGCATCACTGACTCAACGGACATGAGTTTGAGTAATCTCCGGGAGTTGGTGATGGACAGGGAAGCCGGACATGCTGCAATCCATGGGGTCGCAGAGTTGGACACAACTGAGTGACTGAACTGATTGATTTCTTTATTTTATGCCCAGAACTTTTTTTTTTTTTTTTTGACAGTGAAATGGCTCTAGACCATCCAGAAGCTCCATTGGTTTATATGTTTGTCTTTATGCCAGTAAAGCACTGTTTTAAATTACTATAGTTTTGCAACATGTTTTGAAATCAGGATGTGTGATGCCTCCAGCTTTGCTCTGTGTCAAAGTTGTTTTAACTATCCATGGTATCTTGTAGTTTCATGTGAGTTTTAGGCTTTCTTTTTTTATTTCTGTAGAAAATGCCATTGAGATTTGGATAAGAATTGCATTGAATCTATGGATGAATGGACACTTTACTAATACTAATTATTTAAGTCTATGAACATGGGATATCTTTCCATTTATTTTTATCTTTTAAACTTTTCTTTCATCAATGTTTTATAGTTTTCAGTGCACAAATCTTTCACTCCTTGTTTAATTTTATCCATATTTAAATTTTTTCCAGATAATTTGTTGTTAATGTACAGAAATCAACTGATTTTTGCATATTGATTTTGTACCCTGCAACATTACTGAATTTGTTTATTAATTATGACAGTTTGCTTTTGTTTTGTGGAGTCTTTAAGATTTTCTACCTATAAGATCATGTCATCCACAACCAGAGATAATTTTCTTTCACCATATTAATGCAATACTGCCCTAAGTATTTTATTTTTCAAAAAGCATACATTCTAAATCAATTTTTTGCCTCAATAACGCTAGTTCCAGAATGGAAGTTAGTACTTTCCATAATTGGCTAATGAATCATCTTTGAGTTATTTTTTTGTGCTTTCAATTCTAAACTCTATTAATATATTTAACAACATTGCTAATTAAAAAGGAACTTGTCATCCTTCACCTTGAACTTCTAAAAACAGCCATGAATAAGTGGTTATTTCTTAAAAACTACACTGAAAACTCAGCTGTGGAATACAGAGGTATATCTGTAAGCACAGATGAGGCTGACTTTTGAAAAGTCTAGAGAGAGTTGAACTTTCCCAGCTTAAAAATCAGCTGAAGCCTTTGAAAACTGTCAGCACAAATATTGTCAGAAGGCTCTAGCAGCCTCCAAACAAAGCTGACAGAGAACTCCGCTGCAAAAATCAGTCTCTCTGAGCTACTATTCTGACCTGATTTTCTAAACACTACGTTGAACTCACAGAAAAATAAGGCTCTTCCATCCATCTGCCCTTTATTTATCTACAGAATTGCTATGATATTTTTCTAAACTCCAATTTTAATCTTACTATGTACCCTGTCACTATGCATTATCAAATTTGATGATGTACAACCCTTAGCCAGATCAGTAGCTGAATGCCCAAATAAAAACTTCATTTTACATATTCAAATTTATGAAGAAAAGAACAAGTTACTGGTAATAAAGTTACTATATTAGCTAACTATATACTTACACATAAGCTACCCTATTTATATTTCATCCAAACTGTAATCCTGGTTTCATCTAGTTATCCATGATTTACCACACAAAAAACTTTAAACCATGTTTTACTTTCTTCTTTCCTTTCACATCTCTTAATATGTTGTTGTTTAGCCACCAAGTCGCGTCTGACTCTTCAAGATCCCACGGACTGCAGCACGCCAGGCTTCCCCATCTCTCATCATCTCCCAGAGTTTGCCCAAGTTCATGTCCATTGAGTCGGTGATGCCATCCAACCATCTCATCCTCTGTTGCCCTCTTCTCCTTCTGCCTTCAATCTTTCCCAGCATCAGGGTCTTTTCTTAATAAAGGATAATATATTTAAGCTGCTTTGAAGCACGTCTCTCTTACTCAGCTAACTTTCTTTGACTCAGGTTATTTCTTAAGATTTTTGTCTTCCTTCTCTCATCTTTCTCTCCATGTCTTTTCTTCTCAGACTCAAGCTTGAATGAATATTACCCTCTTCACTAGCTCACACTCAGGTTGGGTCACAGGGAGAGTCAGGAAGAGGAAGAAAACCATATGTCTAGTCGATTTGAACCAACCAGAGACATTTTCTCATCTCCACTGTGACAACTCCACTCTACCATACAGCATCGGATCTTTGCCCTGACAAATTTATTCCCAGATACCTGAAAAAAATGCATTCTAAAATCAATACCAGGGTCTGGATGCCAGGCGCCCTGCGGCCTCTCATGCAAGTGGGTCGGGGCGCAGGGCCCAGGGCCCTGGACCTGCTTCGGGCTCTGCCTCGTGTGAGCCTGGCTAACTTGAGGCCGAACCCGGGCTCCAGGAAACCGGAAAGACGACGAAGAGGTCAGAGAAGAGGTAGGAAGGGAGAACATCAGAGAGGAACGCAGCCCCGGCTGGGCTTTGAAGGAGGCCAGACTCCATTTTACCTTCGAATCCCAAAACACGGGTTTAATGAAGGACACAGCTTCAGACGCCAGTATCAGCCTTTGAGTCTCAACAGGCTTCAGTACCTGATTGACTTGGGCCGTGTTGATCCCACACAACCTATTGACTTAACCCAGCTGGTCAATGGGCGAGGTGTTACCATCCAGCCATCTAAAAGGGACTATGGAGGCCAGCTGGTAGAGGAGGGCGCTGACACCTTTAAGGCAAAAGTTAACATCAAAGCTCAGCTAGCTTCTGAGCTGGCCATCGAGAGGATCGGGGGTGTCGTCACGACCGCCTTCTACGACCCGTGAAGCCTGGAAATTCTGTGCAAACCCATCCCATTCTTTCTCCGTGGGCAGCCCATTCCCAAGCGGATGCTCCCCCGCAAGGCACTAGTGCCCTACTACACTGATGCGAGAAACCAAGGCTACCTGGCGGATCCCGCCGGATTTCCCGAAGCAAGACTGGAGCTCGCCAAGAAGTACCGCTGTATTTTACCTGACATCGCTAAAGACGAACTCTTCAAAATGGTCAGTACTCGGAAGGATCCACGGCAGATTTTCTTTGGTCTGGCTCCAGGATGGGTGGTGAACATGGCAGACAAGAAGATTCTGAAACCTACGCATGAGAAGCTGCTTGAGTACTACAGCTCCTGAGCTCCATCCAGGGGAGCCAGTGGTAGGAGGGCACAGGAAGGGGCGGTGACACGTGTTTCCCACTGCATTGGCTCAGTTTATGGTTCTGCGACGGATGATGTTTTCTGTGTAATCACGTCTTTTTTTTTTTTTTTTAATCAAAATTAAAAATACAGTAAGCAAGGGCTGCATGGAAGATGTGGATCTGTGTGTGTCTCAGCATCACAAGCTTGCTGGCCAAGGGAGTGGGAGGTTCTTAGACCATTTCCCCTTGAGTTTTCCATCATCTTCCCTTTCAGGTCTTGTTTTATTTGTTGCAAATCAGAATGAATGCAGATGGGCTGGGCTCGCTTCACTGTCCGCTCGGTTGGGGTCTGAGGGCTGCTGAGGAGCTGGTGTACCTCTTGGTTAGCCCTGAGGAACCTCTTACCCAGAGTCGAGACAGCAACCCTTCAACCCAGACTGATGAAGATGTTGAATGTGAGTGTAAGGCTGGTGAATAGTTTCCAAGTATTGCAGTATTTGCTGGCAAGATTGAAATGAAAATTCCAGGTGAATTCATTTTTCTCAACTCTGGCAGAGCTGTCAAAAACGATCAAGCTATTAACATTTTTTTTTTCTTTGAAGAAGGTAAATGTTCTAATGATATAATTTTGCTTATTTTCTAGACTTTGAAAACCTTTGTGTTTCAGTCATTTTAAATGATTTTGAAGAAAACAGTCAATGGTTATATAAGCCATTAGAACAGTTGGTAATGTGAAAATTAAACTATTAATGTAAAAGGTTCAGTGGTCAGTAAGCTTATTTAGCTTTGCAAAGATCTGTTGTATTTAAACCACGTGGAAGCTTAATTTATCCTGATGCAATTAAATCTTGAATAATTCATGATAATTCTTCTACAGTAGAATTAAAATGATTCCTGTTTATTTTATTTAAAAAATTTTTTAAAACCTAAAAAAAATAAAATAAAATCAATTCCAAATATGTCTTAGTAGTTGACAGCAAAGGTTTCCTTAAAATGACTTTCCAGGGTCTTTCACAAACTGATGAACATTAAGGTTGTTTTCAGGGTTTGTTAACTGATTTTTACTGTAACAAAGAACTTCTGCATTAAACCTCCATGTACAACAAATAGAGTATATCTGTGGTGTTGGAGAAGACTCTTGAGAGTCCCTTGGGCTGCGAGGAGATCCAACCAGTCCATCCTAAAGGAGATCAGTCCTGGGTGTTCATTGGAAGGACTGATGTTCAAGCTGAAACTCCAATACTTTGGCCAACTGATATGAAGAGCTGACTCATTGGAAAAGACCCTGATGCTGGGAAAGATTGAGGGCAGGAGGAGAAGGGGATGACAGAGGATGAGATGGTTGGATGGCATCACTGACTCGATGGACATGGGTTTGGGTGGACTCTGGGAGTTGATGATGGACAGGGAGGCCTGGCGTGCTGCGGTTCGTGGGGCTGCAAAGAGTCGGACACAACTGAGCGACTGAACTGAACTGAACTGAACTGAAGGCATATACAGGGCTTCCTGGTGGCTCTAGTGGTAAAGAACCCACCTGCCAATGCAGGAGACATAAGAGATGCGGATTCAGTTCCTGGGTCAGGAAGATCCCTTGGAGGAGGGCATGGCAACGCACTCTAGTATTCTTGCTTGGAGAATCCCATGGACAGAGGAGCCTGGCAGGCCACAGTCCATGAGGTCGCAAAGAGTCCAACGTGACTGAAGCAACTTAGCACACATGCATGCATACACACAATGCATGTATAAGGAATCTAGAAAAATAGTACTGATAAACCTACTTACAGAGAAGAAATGAAGATGTAGACATAGAGAATGGCCTGGTGGACACAGCAGCAGGAAGGAGAGGGTGGGACAAATTGAGAAAGTAACATTGACATATATATACTATCATGTGTAAAGTAGGTAGCTAGTGAGATCTGAGGTATAACACAGGGAGCCAGCCTGGCACTCTGTAACAACCTGGAGGGGTGGAATAGGGGAGTGAAGAGGAGCAAAAAGGAGGGGATAATATACACAATTATGACTGATTCAGTTTGATGCATAGCAGAGACCTCCACAACCTTGTAAAACAATTGTCCTCCAGTTAAAAATAACCTCCATGTACAAAGTCTTAAATCAGTACCAGCATTTCTACATTTCCATAAATGACAAATAGTGCGTCAAAGTGATTTTATAGTTTTAATTTTAATATATTCATCCAAACTGCTTCCTTCAACACTTTTTCCAAGTGTTGATCACATTTCTTCAAGCAGCATATGAGAGGAAACAGCACAGTATAATTGGAGGGAGATGGACACAAATCACACATGAGGTTTTGTAGCCCAGAAGAAGGGATTTGGGTTGACTCTGAGTTCAAAGTAAAGTGTTAGAGGGCTTTAAGCAGAGAAGTGATGTGATTTCTGAAATATTACACAGAACAATAGGATTTCACTTGGTTAGGGGTAAGGAAATAAAGAAGCAGAGAGAAAACTATAATGAAAAATAATAAAAGTTGCTTTCAGTTGTTTGGATTATGAAAATATTTTGAAATAAGTTCCTGATATTTTAGGACTCATCTGAAATTTTTAGGTGAAGTGGTTAACCTGAAACTTCTGTTTAACCTGTTTAGAACATATCTCATTTGCTTGTTTCTAATAAATGAATTCCAAAAGCATGTCCATAAAATACAAGAATGTGAAGTTAAATAAAGAGATAAAGTGCTTTAAACAACAGTCTCTTGGAGAAGTCCCCTCTGATAACCCAGTCTGATAAAGATCTCTCTGCTTTGTCCCTTCATGTAAAGCATCCTCTGTTTTAAATAACACATTTCTGATTTTATAATTATAAATTCACATGGGTTTTCATCACTTTAAAATCCATCTTTCTATCAGACTCTGTCTCCATATCTGTCTTTCCTAATGTAGTCTCAGGATGCAACAAACAATACACAAGAGTAAATATTTGTTAAATGAATAAATCAGTGTTTATGTCCTAAAGACCAGAGAGAAAACCCTATTTATCTTCACTGCTGTAGCTCATACAGGAAGACATTAGTAGACATACTTAGAATCTAAATAAAAGAAATTACAGAATCTATCAATTTAAGAATATATTTTTTGCAAATTAGTGTATTCTTCTTCTATTTCATATAGCTGAATATTAGCCTTAGGAAATAACTAATGCAGATGCATTTTTTACTAACCACACATTTATGATATATAGTCACTCCTTGATTATTATTTGAATATAGTTTGTCAAAAACATAATTTATTTTCTAAATGATTTCTGCCTCCAGTCAGCGGTCTTCTAAACAGCTTGTCCACATGGTTACAGGGAGATAGGAAATTATTATTGCATTTGAGAAGTAATTAGCAATTAAAATATGTTAGACATGGTACATAATGGAATATGAGGGTGCGGGACAAGTTCAAATGAATTTCTGATTGAGCTAAATTGAGAATTTGTGAGCATAAACTTTGCCTAATAAGTCTGTTGCTATTGGGGTAGGCAAAAAAATCACAGTACTGATATACCTTGACTGCTTCTTAATGCTTTTAACAAGGTATCAGGAGACATGCTGAGGTGAGAGTTGACCAAATATTGAGAAAAATAAAAGAATATAATTTCACTAAAGGTTGCTCTCTGTGCTATGGACTCCCACTTAAAATGGTTAAGAGTCCAATAATTTGCAGCTTTCCAGGACTGGAAAAGCCAACTGCACGTGTAACCCAAGATATAAGAGAGACAATTGTCTACAAGCCAGTCCAATGATACGAACCTAATTAAGGGTGCCCTCCTTGTTCTCCAAGTCTATTATTTCCCATGACCTCAAGGTAATTGCCATTAAACTGAGGGGGAGAGAGATGTGCAAACAAGAGTCCCAGTGAATAAAAGAGGTGAGTCATCAATTTTCAAAACTACATGTATGATTAACTTCATGTAGAATGCATTGAAAGCAAATAGACATGAAGGCTGCCAAAACTTGAGATAGTTGTATTGCTACAGAAATTACAGATCTTTACAAAGACATGACTGTTTAATTCTCAGTTACTCTTTGTCCTAAGCCTGCACCAGCCCCTATGAGAAATTTCTCCATCATGGACTTCAGACTAGACCACTGAGGAACACAGATAAGGAAGAACCTCCCAGATTCTAAGAAAGACAATGCATGGGCAAGTTATTCACAGATAGCAAAAGGAGAGATCAGAAAAATAACCCAGGAAGTGTGCTTGGTAACGACCATGGACTCTTTCACACTCTTCCTATTTCTAACATCTAATCTCTTTTTCTAGGACCCCTCAAGTCTTACGTTCATTTGCTTTCATTTCTCTGTTGTTATTCAGTCGCTAAGTCAAGTCCAACTCTTTGCGACCCCATGGACTGCGACACGCTAGGCTTCCCTGTCCTTCATTATCTCCCAGACTTTGTTCAGATTCATAGTCAGTGATGCTATCCTACCATCTCATACTCTGCTGCCCTCTTCTTTTGCTTTCAATCTTTCCCAGCATCTGAGTCTTTTCCAATGATCCCAGTCTTCTCATCAGGCGGCCAGTGTATTGGAGCTTCAGCTTCAGCATCACTTCTTCCAATGAATATTCAGGGTTGATTTCCTTTAGGATTGACTGATTTGATTTTCATTTCTTAGTCCTCTTCAATCTTGGTCCTAGGACTTTCATCCAACGTATATGGATATTTCTGTATGTAATTACAGGATACAAAGATGAGTAAAATTAATGTTTATGAAAATAATGCCTGCCATCCAGTATGGTCAGGCACATGATTTAAAGGCTATTATGAGAAATTCCCTACACTCAAATATTTTTCCTATAATGAATATTTTGACTTTGTTACATCACCTTTGGCAAATAGCACTTTTGTTCTGGTGGGTTCCTGATGCAAGGGGCTTTAGATAGATTGGGAGGGCATAGACTCAGAGACAGATGAACATATGACTTCAAGTGGCACATCGTTTGAATACTTGTGTAAGTATAAACACCTACTTCACAGGTTTTTCTGATCTGAGTGTCCTTTTATTTAGGACCTCTCCTGAACTTTCAGTTGGATTGTTGTTATTGTTCAGTCACTAATTCACATCTGAGTTTTGCAACCCCATGGACTGCAGCATGCCAGGCTTCCCTGTCCTTCACCAGTTCCCAGAGTTTGCTCAGATTCATGTCCATTGAGTCAGTGATACAATCTAACCATCTCATCATCGGCTATCTCCTTCTCCTTTTGCCTTCAACCTTTCCCAGCATCAGGGTCTTTTCCAATGAGTCAGCTCTTTGCATGGTGGCTAAAGTACTGGAGCTTCAGCTTCAGCATCAGTCCTTCCAGCGAATATTCAGGGTTGGTTTCCTTTAGGATAGACCAGTTTGATCTCCTTGCTGTCCAAGGAACTCTCAAGAGTCTTCTCCAACATCACAGGTTGAAAGCATCAATTCTTCAGTGCTCACACTTCCTTATGGTCTAACTGTCATATCTGTACGTGACTGCTGGAAAAACCATAGGTCTGTCTCTGCTTTTTAATACACTGTCTAGGATTGTCACAGCTTTCCTTGTAAGGAATAGGCATTGAATAACCCCACATTTCTACTACTCAGTCTGTTACACACATATTCCAGTGTTTATTACCTTAACATGACTCTTCCATTTCCGGTACAGCAAGAGTTGCATAAGAAATTATACTGCAGAAACAATTTTTTAAAACCAACTGGCATCTAGAATTTATTTTCCACATTGACTCCAGCCAAAGGACAAATCCTAACCTTCATCATAAACCAAAAGATGGAATGCCTTACTCCTTTTTATCATATTTTCATTTGGAAGAACAACAAGGCTAAATGTATTCACAATTTACTGCTCTCCTAAAGAAAGCAGTAATAGGCTTTCAGAAACAACCTTCAGAGAACACTTAAATACTTAGCAACATTAAAGCACTGTTTTTCTACTATAATTTAATGCCTTAGGTATAAGAATTATCCACATACAAATATTTAAGTCTATTTAAGTCTATATAAGTCATGGAATAAAGGTTAAGTTAAATAAACGTTTACCGAATCCCTATTATACGACAGAATATTCCAGCACCATTTTATTATGCTAATTAAAATTCATAGAATTCATTTATGGATAAAAAAATTTTTAAGTCAATAAAAAATATAATAGGAAGAAGGTATGTCAGCTGCCCTCCACCATCACCAGACTTTCCATTTCTTCTTGCTGTCTTAGCTTATTGCTACTCTACTTTGGCATCTTAAATTTTCTAATCTTCACACCTTGAGAACCTGGAAATACTGTTTTTACAATCTCCACTCCAATCAGACAACCTTGATGCCTGCGTCACACTTAATGTCACATCCACTTCTCTAAAATTTTTCTGAATGTGCAACTGCTAACGCTTGTTCTCTCTTTTGTCTGGTTCCAAAAACCTGTGCTACATGTATACTGTTCTGTGATTAAGTATTACAATGAAGTATTACTGGGAGGTTATATTCAACAAAAATATGAAAAGCGCAGTGAGCTTCATGATTTCTCACACACAAAAAAAGTCTCTAGATAAGTACAAAAATGGATTTTAAAGTCCCTCATCGCTGGAGACAGAACCATTCACATATGCAACAGAAGTCTAGTGGAGTCAAGTTATCTCAGTGGTTCTTCCCAGGAATCAGCCAGCAAAAAGACAATCAAAGATGGCTCTTCTTGTGTCTGCCTGCAAAATGTCTCTGAAGAGTTCTGGACTTCAGGATACCATGAGGTGGGGGGTCACACGCACCTGATTTCCCCCAGAGTTTAGTCTGCTTAAAGAGGCAGTGTGCCATGGAGAAAAGTAAGCAGTGTGTAGTCAAGTGAACAAGGTGAGACCTTGATCGGGTTGCTTTACCCAGATTTAGCTTTCCTATCAAGTGGTTTGGAATAATAACACTTTTCTTATATCAGGGATAACTGAATGAGAAGGTGCAGGTGAAAGATCTGAAGAAAACAGGCACTCAAATGATGGATGGTTTGAGATTTTTCTACCCTGCCACCCTCACCCCTTCAATACGGGTTCGTTATCTTTTCCTACATGATTAACATGAGAACAGAAACAAAATTAAAAAGGGCCTTTTCTCCCCCAGAATAGAAATGATAAGGTAAGTTATTTATTATAAAGTAATTCAGGAAATAGAAGAATAAGAATCTCTTGAAACTTCCACTGGTGGCAAAATATGATCTCATGAAATAGGATACACTCTTTCTGAATAGCTCAGAAAGAGCTATTTCTGAATGACTGCAGTGAATGAAGAAAAAAAATCCTTTCTTATACATTCCATCTCTGTATCCCAGCTTTATTCTTGAAGACCATAAAAATTCAAATTTCCTTTTCAAACACTCACTCCAACTACTTACTTGAAGATAATCATAATTCTGACTTTAGTAGAAGAACTCATCTGAACATATCTTTGAAAATATAGCCTTCCATATCACAGTCTGTTATTGGAGACAAAAACAGGAGCTGTTTAGATCACCTGTTCTTCTCCATATGAGGAAAATAGCTTTAGTACCTCTCTCTGTCTCTCTCTCTTTCTCCCTTTTCACTGCCTTCCTCTTTCCCTCCCCTCTGGACCCCGTTCTCCTTTTCCCTAGCTTTCTCTTCCTCTGTTCTTCCTGGTTCCTTTATTCTCTTCCTCCTGCAGTCTCTCTCTTCCTTCTTCCCTCTCTGTGTCTCTCTCTTTCTGACTCCATCTCATTTCTTTGTCTCTCCTTTTCTCTCTTCCTCACTCACATGTAGCCTACCATGCTTATATTTTTAGGCATATGAAGGCATCCATAGTTAGATGCATGTCTATCCATGGCAATCAATAACTGGCACATTCTGTCAGACATGTTCCTTTTGTACAATGTATATTTCTACATGCCTATATTCTAGCTCTCAGGATCCCGTAATATCTTGTGATTACATTTCTCTACTCAAATTTAAATATCAAGTTCATGCTATCTCTGACCCATATGTTGTGCCACCCAAAGTCATGAACATGATTTCTGATATGCTTTATAATAATTTCTCCCAAGAACTGCTGAGGCTTCCTTTTATTGATTTTCTTTATCCCTTGACAGACAAGATTTCCTGCATCCTATCCATATTACAGATATATCCGACTATTTTTTCTCCCCCTCCTCTTAAGCTTAAATTCCTTGTCAAGAAATCAATAAAACTCAAGGAAAATATATCTTTTTTATACAAGAGTCATCTGGCCCTAGAGCAGAATCAATGTATTCGACACTAACCCATATACCAGAAAGCTGAGTTGTTTTGTTCACTTTATTCTAAAACTTCGTCAATTTTCAGCTTCACATAAAAACAAGAAATTAAAGTCCACACTTATACTCAAAATGTTCTGATTCTTATAAGGATTCCAGTCACATTTGATATTTCTTTTTTATCACTTATTTTCCTAATTATAATAGTTATTACATTGATTCATCCCACATATGAATCTTTATTGAGCATTTATCATATTCAAATTAATATGTGCTAAACTGTGTATATGGAAAAGCATATCAGGAATTGTCTTTATAATAATGGAGTTCTCAGTTTATTATATTGGATATGTAATTCAGTGTTTACATTAGAAAATATTAAATCTATGCATTTTTTATGCTGAAAAATTGATGCTTTTGAACTGTGGTGTTGGAGAAGACCCTTGAGAGTCTCTTGGACTGGAAGGAGATCCAACCAGTCCATCCTAAAGGAAATCAGTGCTGAATACTCATTGGAAGAACTGATGCTGAAGCTGAAGCTCTGATACTTTGGCCACCTGATGCGAAGAACTGACTCATCTGAAAAGACCCTGATGCTGGGAAAGACTGAAGGCAAGAGGAGAAGGCCGTGACAGAGGATGAGACGGTTGGATGGCATCACCAACTCGATGGACACGACTTTGAGCAAGCTCTGGGAGTTGGTGATAAAAAGGGAAGCCTGGTGTGCTGCAGTCCACAGGGTTGCAAAGAGTCAGACACGACTGAGCGACTGAACTGAACTGAATGCATTTTCAAGAATATAGTATTAATTACTTTTATTATAATGGATAAATAAATTATTGACTTTTGTCTGAAAATATGGAGATGTCAGAAAAAATAAAAGAAATGGCCTCAAGAAGATATATTATTTTAGTTGAGGTCCCAGTAAAGAGCAGTAGCTGGGTTATTTACAGTACAGACTGTCATTTAAGACAAAAGCATATCTTTGAATTGGATGAATCACATTGATACACAGTTACTTTCCATATCTTCAGTAATGATTCTCCAGACGTCAGCTACAGTATTTCATTATTCCACAGACATGAGGGAAATGTCCTCATAATTCTTAAGATCCGTCCTTCCTCCTTGCCCGATAAGAACCTGTTCCTAAAGACAGTTCAGATTTACCCTATGTGAGGAAAGGCTGAGTTTGGGATAATGCAGGTATGGTGTAGCCCAGACTCTACTCTTAGATGCCTGGTGCTAAATGCCCCACAAGTCAGGTATCCCGCCACAGCAATCTAATCTCTGTGAGTCTAATTTCTCATCTGTAACATAAATGTGGTACCTACTCCATGCCTACAGCAACTCCTGTAAAGATATAGGAAGAAATGTGTTGAATGCTTTGCTTCCTTCTGTTTAGAGTTAAATTTAGCGTTTTCACAACCTAAAACACTACATTAGTTTATTTTCCTTTTTTTTTCTTTCACTAAAATTTCAGTTCCAGAAGGGCAGAAGTTTTTGTCTGTCTTGTTCACCACTATTTTGCCAAGTGTCTAGACTACTCTGTCCCATTATAAGTGCTCCATATTTGTTGAATGAGTAAATGAATGACCGAAAGATAAAATGAACATGGAATGTGCCAGAAAGACTAACAGAGTTCATAAAAAAGAAAAAAAAAAAGGTTAGCATGGATACTATGGGCAATGAGACAATTAAGTGATTCATCAGATCAATCAAATGATTTCCATGCAGTATTTGGAATGCAGTTAGAAGTACAATCCTGAGGGTAACAAGCCTACCCTACAAGCACGAGCCTTAGAGTCAGCTGGGTTTAGGATCCTGGGGTCTTGCATGATGATACTTTTGTGACCTTAAGGCATTTAAGGTACTGCGATCTAAGTTGATACAACCACATATATTGTCCAGCTGCTTTAAAAGGTTTATGTAAATTAATCTTCTGATAATCTCCTGTTTTCTGGATTTTCTACAGTAAGTATGGATTGTTTTTATTATGAAAAAAGTTGGTAACAAAAAACAAAATAATAGTAATAATAATATTTTCCTGAGGCTTCTGCTGTCAGTGTCCTTGCCCCCATAGATGTATCACCTCACATCAGTCAGAATGGTCATCATAAAAAAATCTACAACAATAATTGCTGGAGAGGGTGTGGAGAAGCAGGAACACTGTTGGGGGGAATGCAAATTTGGTACAGCCATATGAACAGTATGGAGGTTCCTTAAAAAAACTAAAAATAGAATTACCATATGATTCAGAACTCCCACTTCTGGATATATACCTGGAGAAAACCATAATTCAAAAAGACATGCACCCCAATGTTCATTGCAGCATTATTTATAATAGGCAGGAAATGGAAGCAACCTAGATGTCCATCAACAGAGGAATGGATAAAAATGTAGTAAATACATACAATGGACTATTACTCAGCCATAAAACAAGGACAACCAAAAAAAAAAAACAAAACTGAAATTGTGCAATCTGCAGAGATGTGGATGGACGTAGAGGCTCTCATACAGAGTGAAGTAAATCAGAGAAAAGCAAATACCATATAACAACACTTATATGTGGAATCTAAACAAATTATAGAGATGAACTTATTTGCAAAGCAGAAATAGAAATATAAAGAACAAACATAAGGATATGAGGGGGGGGTACAGGGAAGTAGAATGGATTGGGAGATTGGAATTGACATTTATACAATCAGTTCAGTTCAGTCGCTCAGTTGTGTCTGACTGTTTGCAACCCCATGAATAGCAGCATGCCAGGCCTCCCTGTCCATCACCAACTCCCGGAGTCCATCCAAACCCATGTCCATTGAGTCAGTGATGCCATCCAACCATCTCATCCTCTGTTGTCCCCTTCTCCTCCTGCCCTCAATCTTTCCTAGCATCAGGGTCTTTTCAAATGAGTCAACTCTTCACATCAGGTGGCCAAAGTATTCAGCTTCAACATCAGCCCTTCCAATGAACACCCAGGACTGATCTCCTTCAGGATGGACTGGTTGGATCTCCTTGCAGTCCAAGGGACTCTCAACAGTCTTCTCCAACACCACAGTTCAAAAGCATCAATTCTTCTGCACTCAGCTTTCATCATAGTCCAACTCTCACATCCATACATGACCACTGGAAAAACCATAGCTTTAACTAGACAGACCTTTGTTGGCAAAGTAATGTCTCTGCTTCTTAATATGCTGTCTAGGTTGGTCTTAACTTTCCTTCCAAGAAGTAAGCATCTTTTAATTTCATGGCTGCAATCACCATCTGCAGTGATTTTGGAGCCCAGAAAAATAAAGTCTGACACTGTTTCCACTGTTTCCCTATCTATTTGCCATGAAGTGATGGGACCAGATGCCATGATCTTAGTTTTCTGAATGTTGAGCTTTAAGTCAACTTTTTGACTCTGCTCTTTCACTTTTATCAAGAGGTTCTTTCGTTCCTCTTCACTTTCTGCCATAAGGGTGGTGTCATCTGCATATCTGAGGTTATTAATATTTCTCCCAGCAATCTTGATTCCAGCTTGTGCTTCCTCCCGCCCAACGTTTCTCATGATATACTCTGCATATAAGTTAAATAAGCAAGGTGACAATATATAGCCTTGACGTCCTCCTTTTCCTATTTGGAACCAGTCTGTTGTTCCATGTCCAGTTCTAACTGTTGCTTCCTGACCTGCATACAGGTTTCTCAAGAGATGGTCTGGTATTCCCTTCTCTTTCAGAATTTTCCACAGTTTATTGTGATTCACACAGTCAAAGACTTTGGCATAATCAATACCATGTATAAAATAGATTAACAAATGACAACCCATTATATAGCACAGGGAGTTCAATGCTCTGTGGTGACCTAAATGAGAAGGAAACCCAAAAAGAGGGGATATATGTGTAAGTATAGGGCTTCCTATAGCAGCACAGATGGCATCACTAACTCGATGGACATGAGTCTGGGCAAGCTCCAGGAGTTTGTGATGGACAAGGAGGCCTGGTTTGCTGCAGTCCATGGGGTTACAAAGAGTCAGACATGACTGAGCAGTTGAACTGAACTGATAGGGGCTTCCCAGGTGGCACTAGTGGTAAAGAGCCTGCCTGCCAACACAGGAGGCTTGATCGCTGGGTTGGGAAGATCCCCTGGAGGAGGGCATTGCAACTCACTCCAGTATTGTTGCCTGGAGAACCATGGCCTGGTGTGCTGCAGTCCATGGGGTCAGAGTCGGACATGACTGAAGTGACTTAGCACCCATACATGTATGTACACATGTAACTGATTCACTTTACTATACAGCAGAAACTAATGCAACATTGTTCAGCAACCATAACCAAAGAAAAGTAATTTAAAAACTGGGAAAAACTTACAAAATAAGAAAAGACTTGTTATATAATTAAATGAATGCTCCTATTATGAAGAAAGCGAAAGTGGCTCAGTTGTGTCCGACTGTTTGTGACCTCATGGACTATACATTCCATGGAATTCTCTAGGCCAGAATCCTGGAGTGAGTAGCCTTTCCCTTCTCCAGGGGAATCTCACCAACCGAGGGATCGAACCCTGATCTCCCACATTGCAGGCGGATTCTTTACCAGCTGAACCACAAGTAAAGCCTCCTATTATGAAGAGTTTTTAGTAAATGTGTAGATATTGAATTTTACCAAATAGATTTTCACATTTTAAAGAAATGTTTATGTGCCTATTCTATTTTACTGAGAATTTCTTCCTAACCCATTCTTAAGCTTCTTAGAGGAAAGAAGTAAGTTTTAACATCTTAATTTTATAACTTCATTTTAATTTCTCTGTTGGAACATTCACTGAAAATTTTACATTCCTATCTTGCTAGCTGGTATTATGTGCAAGTAACACAAGCCATCTTAAGCTGGAAAATCTGTGACTGGTGACTACTGATGACACACAGACTGGTCAGAAGGCTAAAACTGGGCTTGTAGGACAGGAGCCAAAGGAGCCCTAGTGGAGAGACAGCCAGTCACAGCCAGGCCCACAGAGAAGCGACCTTGTTCTGAGGTCGAGACACAAGATTCCCAGAGAGAATTCCTCACGACTCAGGTGCAGCCTGTGCTTGTCCTTCCAGGATCCAGAACCCTGGCTGACGGGTCTGGGAACCGTAATGTTCCTTGAGAGGTGGGAAGGATCCCCTGGTGGGAAGATCCCTTCTCTCAAAACTGTCCACAATGAGGAATCTCCCCAAAGGGACACTGTCATCAATTAAACCCATAAACAATGGCCGGGAGATAAAAATAGGATTTGGGTAATCAAGTCTAACCTTGTTTTCCTTTGGGCTTAGTCAGGTTTCACCGGCTCAGAGGGTGGGGCAAGCAGAGGACTCACACCCGGCCTTTCAGACCAGAATTGCTGGAGCAAAATGGCACCGGACACCTCAGCTGCCGGCGGTGGGCAGAAGTGCTTCACAGGACATCCAGTTAGCTCAAGATGGCGGCTGGCAGTGCAGAGACACTGCACGCAGCACACTGATCTGGACGTGAACTGTACCAGTCCCGCGAGAACTGTTGAGGAGATTCACCACAAAGTAGCCCCGCCCGCCACCTGTTACAGAGAGCATGCGTTCTGGAGCTTGGGCTCACATCTCTCCATCCCCTGATCTGAGAGTATACCTTTGCTTGGCTTCTGCACCAAACTTGATCTCCAACTTACGTAAGCCACACCAGCCAAAAGGACCCATGTTGGAAGGTCAATGACAACACTAGAGCTGATTGGGGCAGATTGCAGACAGAATGCTCAATCTCACCATGAGTTTCCCTTTAATTATTTTTCTTACTATTATTTTCCAGTTTGGATGAATGTTCTAATAGCAATGTAAAATTAATCTAAACACTTCTTATATTTATTTTCTCTAGCACACTATGCAATATGTGAATAACTTCTTTAATGTACCAAGAAATGATCAGGTCTTAGGTATTTATTGGTTTCAGCAAACAATGACTGGAATTTAATTTTAATTTTTTTCAACGCCATCCATGTGGTTAGTTTATTCCTTCACAAGGTTAGTGGCTCAGTCGTGTCTGACTCTTTGTGACCTCCACAGATTGTAGCCCGCCAGGCTCCTCTGTCCATGGAATTCTCCAGGCAGGAATACTGGAGTGCATGGCCATTCCCTTCTCCAGCGTACCTTCCCAAACCAGGGATTGAACCCAGATCTCCTGCACTGCAGGCAGTTTCTTTACCACCGAGCCACCAGGGAAGCCCTTATTCCTTCATATTGTACTTAAAAAGATGAGGGCTTGAACTAGGTTAGTCTCTTTTTTAAATTTAATTTTATATTCAACTTATTTAAACAAAAACAACAAAAAAAAGATCACCCATTTCTCCCACCCTTCACCTAGGGCAACTACCTATCCATTCTCTATATCTATGAATGTAGTGTTTGTTTCTCTTACTAAGAAGCCACATGTAAGTGAAATTATACAGGGTTTGTCTTTCTACATCTGACTTATTTCACTTAGCATAGTACCTGGAGGTCCACCTGTGTCACTGCACATGGCTAGATTTCACTACTTATAATGACTGAATAATATTCATATATATATGTGTGTATCTCACAATTTCTGTATTCATTCATCTACTAATGGACATTTAGGTTGTTTCCATATCTTGTCTATTGTAAGTAAAGCTGCTGGAATATGGGGGTGCCTATATCTTTTCCAGTTAGTGTTTTTATTTTCTTCAGATAAATACTCAGAAATGGGAGAAGAAGACAGCAGAGGATGAGATGGCTGGATAGCATCACCAACTCAATGGACAATAATTTGAGCAAACTCCAGGAGATAGTGAAGGATGGGGAAACCTGGTGTGTTGCAGTCCATAGGGTTGCAGAATTGGACACAACTTAGCAACTGAATAATAACAACAGCAGAAGTTTTAGGTTTAATATCTTGAGGAACCTCCATACTGTTTTCATAATAGCTTTACCAATTTACATTCCTATCAACAGTGCACAAGGGTTCCCTTTTCTCCACATTATTTCCAGCATTTGTTATTTCTTGTTTTTTTTTTTAATAGTAGCCATTCTAACAGGCATGAGGTGATGTCTCATTATGATCATGTCTGTGTAATATTCATAGTTATAGGCTTGGTGCTCAGGACAAAGCCCAGGGTATAACTGCTGTTTTAATTAATAACTTAATTAACCTGTTGAATTGTGAATGAATCTGCTGTCTCAGACGGTAAAGAATCTTCCTGCAATGCAGGAGACCTGGGTCCAGTCCCTGGCTCGGGAAGATCCCCTGAAGAAGGGAATGGCTACCCACTTCAGTATTCTGGCCTGGAGAGTTCCATGGACTGAAAAACCTGGCAAACTATAGTCCATGGGGTGGCAGAGCTGGACATGACTAAGGTACTAACACTATTAAAACTGTTAACCTTAAAAACAGTTTTGATTATATCTTTAAGGATGTGTTTCCATTCATTAAGTTGTTCAGCATGACTTTCTATGTAATACTATTTTCTTTTCATTTAAAAATCATTATGTATTTTGTTCTTTCATTTTCTATTGTATTTATAATTTATCTTCTTTTGATGATTAGATCAGTATTTTCAGAAATACTGATGAGTCACTCCTGGACTCATCAATATTACTATTTAGCTATTTTTTAATTTGCACGTACTTATAACTAGCATAACAATCCTTCTATTTTACTTCACTGAAAATGTATTGTTGTTAAATAATTAGTTTCTTTATTTCTATTCTTGAGAAAATTACAGCAATAAAATTCACAAGTTCTTAATCTAGACAGATAAAATACATAGAAACTGTATTTGCAGCAGGTTACTTAACCCCTCTGCACTTGAGTTTTTTTCATCTTTAGAGTGATAAATACCTTTCAGGGTATCTGTAAGGATTAATGAAGGATTACTTACAAAGTACACTCAATACATTCCATTCAATTTATTATCTTTTATTTTTAATAATGATAAAATTTACTACCATGGATTTATATCTTAGTAAACTTTTGAGTATATGGCCCATAGTATTTTCTTATCATGTACCTTTATTACATATTTTAATTGATCTACTGAACTTTAATTACTTCTTTGACCAAAATACACTTTGAACTGAGTAGTTGTCAAAAAAATAGTTGTGGTTGGAATTTGACTAGTGCTTTACAATTAATATACAGCTTTTACTACTTATTGTAAAATGTTATTTATTTTTGTCTGCCTTTTACAGGTTCATTGAAATTTGACAGTTTCATTTCATATAGTGCTGTTATATATTTTTACGTTTTTGAAATTGAGACATTTAACAATACCTAGAATATAGTCACATTTGAATTACAAACATCTCATGGATATATTGTAGGCTTATAAGATATAATAAATTACGACATATAGTTAGTGAAACTGTCCAAATTTTCACTTTCAAAGCAATAATTTTTTGGTGTTAATCTTTAAGTCTTTTAAAAACAATTCCCCGTTTTGTGATTCCTTGCCATCTATTTTATCTTCTATCTTTGTTGTATAGGCTACTTTTAACCTCCTCTCATTTTCAGAAAACTGCTATGATAAAGACCTAAAATTAATCTTAAGGAGACCTAATATTCAAATAGTACTGAAGTGAACTCAAGTAAGCAGAAAGCTTTGCATTTGTTCTTTCCTTAATTATCTGCCATGGATCTGATGAGTATTCAGTTGCTCAGTCGTGTCTAACTCTTTGAGCCCCCATGGACTGTAGCCCACCAGGCTCCTCTGTCCATGAGATCTCCCAGGCAATAATACTGGAATGGGTTGCCATGTCCTCCTCCAGGGGATCTTCCTGACCCAGGCATCAAACCCCGCCTCCTGTGTCTCCTGCATTGGCAGGCAGATTCTTTACCACTGAGCCACCTGGGGTGTGGAATCTGATATTACAGCATAAATGCAGCATATTTTTAAACAGTCAGATAGTTCCACAGACACTTTCCAGTGATCCTGTTTTTCTTGCTTTGCCTGAATTAAATGACATTATGCACCTGATATTTACAACTGTGTTCTGATAAAAACTTGCTCCAATGGATATTTGAAATTCAGGGAATAGGAGATAAACTCTGACACCTTTTCTGACTCCCTTGCGTTGTATGAATTGCTGTGGTAATGAGAAGGGACTGAAGAAGGAAGACTCTGATGAAATCACTGAGGTTTGCGAAACTTGGTGAGAAATTGCCTCTCTGAGTCACGACTGACCCAGAGCCTTGCCTGGTCCCCATGGTCTATAAAATCTCCTATGACTCACTAAGCCAGAGAGCCGTCATTCAGCCTTAGTATATGCTGGTGTATCCTCAGAGGAACAAAAAAATTCCTCCCATTGTCTTTTTCCTATTCACTTTTTAAATGCTCCTTAAGAATAAACGTCTTGTCACTGATTTGAGTTTCTTTTCTTTTTTTTTTTTTTTTTTGAGTTTCTTTTCTAATGATGCTGACTTGTTCTTTCAGAGGAAGGTTTAAGCTTCCATCTTTTATGTGCATTCTTAATTTATCCAGCTCTATTTTTATACAACATGCCGTCTCTTTATTTAGAATCAATATTCTCTTTATTTTAAAAATGTGTGGTAAGTATCCTCTATGAGTCGATTTTGCATACTTTAATTCAGTAACTGCTTCTATTTATTTAAATGGTTCTCTATATTCCTTACTGCTGGGGTTCCCAACCTCCATGATCTAATGCCTGATGTTCTGAGGTGAAGCTGACATAATAATGACAGAAATAAAGTGCACAATAAATGTAATATTCTTGAATCATCCTGAAACCACCCTCCCCCTACCCCAGTCCATGGAAAAATTGTCTTCCACGAAACTGGTTCTGGTGCCAAAAATGTTGGGGTCAGCTGCCATGATGGATATGCTGAATTTTTTTCACACCATGAACAAGCAAATATCTGTGCTATTTATCTAAGTCTGCTTTAGAGAGTTAAGTGCAGTCTTTGGTGAAGTAAATGTTCTTTTTCCTCTAACCTCTAAATATTTTTCAAATGATTTGTAGTAATTGGAGTTATAGAAAATGCAATTTGTATTTATAATATGCTTTAAAGTTATGCTGCTTTCATTTGTCATTTGATCATCAAACCGATTATATGGAACATTTTGTTTGCATTGGATACCCACTTTAATTTTACCAAAGAAACTTAAGATCATTGTTGTTGTTCAGTCGCTAAGTCACGTGTGACTCTTTGCAACCCCATGGACTGCAGCACACCAGGCTTTCCTGTCCTTCACTATCTCCCTAAATTTGCTCAAACTCATGTCCATTGAGTCAGGGATGCCACCCAACCATCTCACTTTCTGTTGCCCCCTTCTCCTCTTGCCCTCAATCTTTCACAGCATCAGGGTTTTCCCCAATGAGTGTGTACATGTACATATATATATATATATTTGGACTGGTCATTAGTTTGAACTAAATAAGCTAATAAAAAAAAGTTTAATTGTCTCATAAAGTTGAAAAATAATGAGGACAGTTGTCATACACTTAGATGACACTGATTATCTGTGATTTAAGATATAATGTCCCTAGAAATACAGAAAGGCTAAACCCTTTTACCAAAACAATTATTTAATTGTTTTGGTAAACAAACAACTGTCCAGTAACAAGTAAACAAGTAAACAACTGTCCAGAAGAGGACAGTTGATATTCATTTTTATATAAACTATGTGATGGGCACTGTATCAGGGACATCATATTACCTAATGTTAACAGACATCTCTAAATCATTGATATTCACCTTGGTTAATTGCCAAAAAACTGAGGCTCATGGAAGTTATAATTTGTCTTGCTCTGATGCTCTTGCTATTTCTCCAACAAATAAGATTTCAGAGATGAAATGTGAGTGGCAAAGATTAATGATGTTTTTGAAAAACAGAGAAGCTGAACATCATATGTAAGAGCTAGCATCAAAGATTTGTTAAGAAACTAGTAGAGATGGGAGCGTTGAGCGTTTATCTTGAACTAGACAGATTTGCAAGCATAGTATCTCTCTAGTCCTAGTGGGCAGTCAACCTCGGGGTTGTGAAACTCCAACACGGGAGCATCCCACCTGTTATTCCTGTTCATGTTTTTCTTTTATAAGGGATTGTGTTGCGGGAGAAAAAAATCCTATTTTAAGGCAAGACAAGAAAAATTTAAATATAACATTTTTCTCTAGCTATCTTGGCCTCCTCCCTCCTCTCTAAGTGCGCAGCTGCACGATGCATTCGCCAGACCTCCCCAATGGCAGAACGTGTGCTCAATCATAAAGAGCATTTTCTTCTTTTGACCCCAACCATGCAACTCCTTAGAAGATAACATTCCTTTCTGAATCCTGTAAGGGGTAAGGAGAACTCACTGCTCATCCTTTATGTGCAGGCATCCTCGGTGAACTTTCCCTTAAAAGACAGTTTGGTGCAGAAATGGTTGGTCAGATGACCTGGGGAGATATTCAGCCACACCTGGCGGAAGTTTTTAGCTTAGATTGTTTTTCTTGTTCAGTCCCTAAGTTGTGTCCGACTTTTTTTGACCTCACAGACTGCAGTATAACCGGATCCTTTGTCTTCCATCATATCCCGGCGTTTGCTCAAATTCATGTCCATTGAGTCCATGGTGTTATTTTACCATCTCATCATCTGCCACCCCTTTCTCCTTTTGCCTTCAATCTTTCCCAGCATCAAGGTCTTTTCCAGTGAGTCAGCTCTTTGCATCAGGTGGCTAAAGTATTGGAGCTTCAGCTTCAGCATCAGTCCTTCCAATGACTATTCAGGGTTGATCTCCTTTAGAATTGCCTGGTTTGATCTCACTGTCCAAGAGACTCACAGGAGTCTTCTTCAGCACCACAATCACCTACAAACTTATTAACATTATTAGCTATATTACTTGCATTCTGCATATTTTACAAGATTGTTGTTCCTCAAATTAGCAAATGTGTGACTGAACCTCTCATAAAAATAATGATGATTAGGTAACTTAAACAATTGATCAAATATATAGTTCTACAAGATAAATGATTCTCATAGTGTAACTCTAGATATGGGAAGAAGCATTAGTCCTTTAAAAAAATTGATACCAGATAAATTCTAAAGTTGAAAAAAAAGAAACAGTAGGGCAAACTTTCACTTAATTTGGAGTAACCCTCAAATAACTAAACATAAGACTTTTAAAATATGGTTGACTCTAGGAATAGGACTAGGACTACATATGGCTGGAAACTAGTTCTTGAATTTATGAAATCTTTTGGCCTAGTTTTTAAGCTATATGGTAAAGGTAAGCAAAAAATAAGATGAATGGAACTTATTACTAAAAACAACAGGTAATTAATCAGAAAAGAATAGACCCACATCTTGTTCAGTTCAGTCGTTCAGTAGTGTCTGACTGTTTGCGACCCCATGGACTGCAGTATGCCAGGCTTCCCTGTCCATCACCAACTCCCAGAGCTTGCTCAAACTCATGTCCATTGAATCAGTGATGCCATCCAACCATCTCATCATCTGTCGTCCCCTTCTTCTCCTGCCCTCAATCTTTCCCAGCATTAGGAGCTTTTCCAATGAATCAGTTCTTCGCATCAGATGGCCGAAGTATTGGAGTTTCAGCTTCAGCATCAGTCCTTCCAATGAATATTCAGGACTGATTTCCTTTAGGATTGACTGCTTTGATCTCCTTGCAGTCCAAGGGACTCTCAAGAGTCTTCTTCAACACCACAGTTCAAAAGCATCAGTTATGATGCTTAATGTTATATCTTGTAAACATAATAAAAAGAAAGGAACTCAAACTATTAAAAAGAAGAAAGGGACGAGAAACACAAATGTAAAAGATGTTTTTTCAGCTGTATATATAACACAAAACATTAATTTAAAATCATGAAGATATTTGTGATATTGCATCATATAAATCGGGCTTCCCTGGTGGCTCAGCAGTAAAAAATCCATCAGCCAATGCAGGAGACAAGGGTTCGATCCTGAACTGAGAAAATCTCCTGGAGGGGGAAGGAACAACCCACTCTAGTATTCTTGCCTGAGAAATCCCATGGACAGAGGAGCCTGGAGGGCTACAGTCCATGGGGTCACAAAAGAGTTGGACATAACTTATCAACTAAACAACAACAACAAAATGTGTAAGTGGAGTAAGTGACCTGGGCCTCAGTCCTTAGTACTCTTTGAAAGGCAAAGCCTATTGGGAATAGAATAAAAGTGAACCAGGAGAGGAATTCTAACAGTATGAACAGGAAAACGTTCAAATATTAGAAAAGGAGGCCGAGTAGGACTGACATTGTGACTTAAGAAATGTATATTTGGTCTTCTACTTGGTCCTAGTGCAGAGATTCTAAAACCCTTGGAAATTCCTAAGAGGCCAAGAGGTCATAGTTTCTTTAGTGATGTCAGTGAGGTGACTTTGGAATCCCCAGAAGTCACCTAAGTTGGAGGCTGGTTGCTGGGAGAACCAATCCTGTGATTGGAGGTTTGGATTTGCAGCCTCACCCCCTCAACCTCCCAGGGACTAGAGAGAGGGGCTGGAGGTTGAGTCAATTGAAGTTTTTGATTTAATTATTCATGCTTACATAATGTGAGTCTGTGCGTGCTCTGTCAGTCCTGTCCGACTCTTTTCCAGCCCATGGACTGTGGCCCGACAGACTTCTCTGTCCGTGGGATTATCCCGGCAGGAATACTGAAGTGGTTTGCCATTTCCTCCTCCAGGGGATCTTCCAGACCCAGGGATCAAACCCAAGTCTCTTCTGTCTCCTGCACTGGCAGGCAGGTCTTTACCACTAGCGCCACCTGGGAAGCCCACCTTTATAATGGAGCCTCCATAAAAACTCCAAATGAGCTGTGGAGAGCTTCCAGGTTGGGGACCATGTGGAGGCGCTGGGAGGGCAGTGTGACCTCAGAGAGGCCGTGGAAGGCGCTGTCTCCACACCTTGCCCCATTTCTCTCTTCTGTCTGGCTGTGCCTGTTACATCCTCGTACAATAAACCAATCACCTAGTAAGTAAAATGTTTCTCTGCGCTCTGTGAGCCACACTAGCAAATGAATCAAACTCAAACCAGAGGAGGGCCGGGGTGCTGGGGGGCTTGGAAACCTCTGATGTATATGCAGTCAGTCAGAGGGAGAGGTAACTGCTTAGACTTGTGATTGGAGCCTGGAGATGGGCAGAGGGAAGGAAGGGGTGCTGTCTGGTAAGAGCCAGATTTCTTAACCCTCGGAATATCGACGCCATCTCTGGGTAGACCGTGTCAGAAGTGAGTTGGATAGGAGGACACCCACCTGGTGTCCTGAGTATTCCAAGCAGGCATGGAGCCCTCCCCTCCCCCGCCCAGCTTCACAGGGAAATAGGTACCAGAATCGGTTTAGTTAAGTCAATCACAGAACGTGTTAAAGTGAATACATTGAGAAGCTACATCCTTGGAACACTTTATGATACAAGGGAAGAAGGCCAGCTTAACTCAGCCTTTTCCCCTGATAAACAAAACTTATCCTAAAGTCAAGGGAAAACCAGATTCATTAAAAAATTATTCATAAAATAATATGAAAATCTGTGGTGTATTTTATATTTCTAGTATTTCAAGTTTTTACATGGATTTGTAATACTTTTAGAGGGCACCATGGAGGAAGAGGTATGCTCATTTTGCCTGTTAAAGATGGGGAGAGATCCCTGAGAGAATGAGACAAGACACCGGTGTTGTTTTGATAACCTTATCTGGAAAGTGACATCTCATCACTCCCACTACCGTGTTTGCTAGACTTCATCCAACAAACCCAGCCCACACTGAAGGAGAGGCTATTACAAGGAAGTGGGGATCTCTGTGACCCCTTTTTGAAGCTGCCAACTACAATCTGCCCTTTGGGTCCCAGTGATTCATGTCCCTCACATACAAAATATGTTTACCTTTCCTAAGACCGCTCAGATTCTCATCTCTTTAGAATATGAGCTCAAAGTGCTAAATCTTGTCATATAAAACAGGTGCTGTTGTCAGCGTGGGTCTTCACGTGTGGTACCTCAGGCAGTTTCTCAAATGTGGATTTCATTCTCAAACTGTAGACTTTTGAATCTAAAAACACAAAGAATCTGCCTCCCACCCTTCCAACATGTAATGGTAGGACAAGCACAGTACAACTACTATACACATTCCTACTCAAAAGGAGGCAGAAAAAAGCGTGCAGAATCGTGGTTCCTAACAGTTCTGAAATCCAAATGAGAAAATGATGGAAGCTCCTAGATTAGTTCTGAAGATCAAGGAATACTTCTCCACGATTCTTGACTCTTCTTTCCAGACACTTAATTCCTGCCTCTGAGTTATCAATCATATTTACTTTTTCATGAAAGGTAGCTTTTTTTGTTTGTTTGTTTTGAGTCCAAATGCCTCTCATTCTGCATGATCTTTGTCTATTACTATTCCTGCATATGTAGCTCTTTTAAGAGCTTTGTGGGTTTCTTGTGAATCTCTTTATTGGATCTCATCCAGAACACTGCCAAAAAATTTGGTTTAAAGATATAGCCAAGGAAGTGATTAAAAATCATTAATTTTCTGAAATCTTAAAAGATACATATTTTACAGTCACATCCTTGGCTGTATCTTTAGAGCAAATTTTCACAGTAGTGCCCAAGATTAGATCTTCGTTCAAAAGCCCTTTCTTAATTTTGGCACTGTTTTGGCTTGGAAAGGCTGAGAACATTAAAAAACATCAGTTCTTGGCTCCTTTTTCTTTAATGGTCCTTTCTTCAATTTATCTCTCTCCTCTCTCATTTTACTAAATAGGAAGAAGAAAGGGGCTGCCCCACCAATACTTTGCCTGGAAATCTTATCTTGATAACACAGTTTATGAGCTATATTTTCCTAGTTTCCACATAGTTGCAAAAAGGTGTATTCTAAGTTTCCTTCCACTACCTAATCAGAATGCTCCTTCCTCTTATTTCCAATATTTTCCTTGCTTTATTTTAAGATCTCATGCACATGGTCTTCAGTCTCCAAAATTTTGCAGTGTGTGCAAGTTACTTTAAGCGTTCACCAATACTCTCCTCAAGACCACTGATGGATTCCAAAGCCATTCCCCAATTATACAGTTTTGGCTTAAGGCAGTACCCTACTTCCAGGTAACAAAATCTGTTTTATTTATCCATTTATGCATAACAATAATAACGTACCCCCTGAATTAGCAGATGGAGACAAGCATTTGTTATCTTACTACTTGTGTTATTTAGAAACAGCTAGCAGCAACTTAGGTGGCTGACTGTCTTTGGGTCTTTCTCCAATTGTCCACCTGGGTGGTGTCTTTAAAGGCTTCCCTGGGGAGAATCCATGTGTGAGGTAGGTCACCTTGGCTGCTGGAAAGCCTGAGAAGGTCTACCTCCAGGTTTATTTACACGGGCCTCTCCATAGGGTTGCTTTACATTGTGGCAGCTGGTTTCCCCAAGGGCGAGCCTCCAACCAAGATCACCCAAGAGAGAAGCCACAGTCTTTTATAACTTAATCTAGGAAGGACACACCATCACTTCTGCCATTCTATCCACTAGAAGTTAATAAAAGTATCCAGCCCAGACTCAGATGGTGGATTACATGTACCATCAAGCCAAGAGATGGGGATCTTGAGGTCCCGGTTTAGACGATGGGTACTATAGTGATAAAAGTGTGAACAGTGTGCAATTTTGGGTAACTAATATAGAAATAGGAGCACACATGTATCTTGTCTTATACAGCCAACAATAACAATGGAAAGATAAGCCCCAAACTGATAAAAACAGCTTCCTAAAAAGAGAAGTAGAAAATAGAAGGAAGGGACAGAAATCAGAGCTATTATCTCTCAATGCACCTTGTTGGGTAGGTTTGAATTTTGAAATCTGTAAATATTTCACATAATGAAACCTCAAAAGAAAAGAAACAATCCTTAAATATCGAACCTGTCAACATTCATTTGAACTGGAAATATTTGTACAACCTGAGAATGTTTCTAAGATTTATTCCTAAAAGTGTTTCATTTCTCAATAACTGAAAAGCATAGAATCAGTGGCAAAAAGAACAAGCTGGTAACCAGATTATGGGAAATGAATTTCATTTGCCATTAAAAGGAACAAAGGTTCCTAGAAGACATAATGGATTCCAGGTCCTGAGTTGGAAATGTGCAAGATGAGCCTGAGATATCTTGTGATTGATCACAGCAAAGCTATTAAGGTTCATGGGAAACTGACAGAAAACACAAAAAGCCTCCACTGAAGCAGCTCCTTTTGGTCAAGGATGGAGGAATTCAAACAGCCAAAAGAATTTGCACTGTGTTGGGTTGACATATCACATACACAAAACACCATCTTTGATGGTATTCTAAAGTGAGCAGAGTTTCCTTCTGTGTTTGTTATAACCTAGTCAATATTTCTGGGGGAAAAAACTAAAAAGGTTGATAAAGGTTAAGAATCAAGCATATTTCCTGCCTTTCTTACAAGGAATCTATTTCAGGGCAGTCCTGTAGTTTGCAAAGGAAAGTTTTGTAAGAAAATAATTCATAAATGCAGGAATGAAATCAAATCAGAAAATCACAGCATTGCAATCTGTAAGAATGTATCTAAACAGTGATCACCAGAGGCCGCAAAGCCATTCAGTGGAAGTTTGAAGCAGAATCTTGTAATGTATGGATCAGGCTGACAAGACTTGATTTCTCCAATAAATGGGAGCATCAGACATATTGTTACCCTTTATGTGATTCAGTAGGATATATACAACACCTCATAAATTATTCTTGAAAATAAAAAGAAGAATGTACTCAAATGTCTAAGTCACATTACTAGTTTGAGACTTAGGTGACTAAAATAAATGATGCCATGAGAATACAAGCAACCAATCCAGATCTGGAAAAATTTACATGACAAATTTATACAGCATAGCCTAGTGTTTTCAGGAGGCAAACAAACAGTATAGAAAGAAGGGGAGGAAATTTTGTTGTAGACACACACATATACATACACACACAAATTACTATACCAGCTATCTAAGAATCAAAAGTAAACACAGGAAAATAGTTAAATCATATTAGGGCATTATAGAGACCTACATAAGCGTATGAACAAAGGCATCATCTTTCCATAATCTCTAAAAGCCAGAGCTACCACCCTTACCTTATCTTTGAGTATGCCCTAAGATTGTTGCTGAAACAAAATTAATCCCTGACTTCAAACAGCTTACAATTGGTTTGTGGAAACCAATTACTATATAAATGATCGTGGAAGTTAGTGGTCAGGGAAATTACTGTGGACACAAAACCTTGAAATTGTGCCTCTGAAACTGAACATCTCCGAGCTTCAGTTTCCTCATCTATTAAATGACAAGTCTCCTTGGGTTGCAAAGAGGACTGAATGTATTTCAAGTATCTGCAAATCTAAAACAGTCTTCAGATAAAGAAAAGCAATAATAGCCATGTAGTATATGAAAACAGGAGCAAATGGGGCTTCTCAGCTGGCCCTAGTGGTAAAGAGCCTTCCTGTCAATGCAGAAGACCCAAGAGATGTGGGTTCCATCCCTGGGTTGGGAAGATCCCCTGGAGAAGGAAATGGCAACCCACTCCAGTATGCTTGCCTGGAGAACCCCATGGACAGAGGAGCACAACAGGCTGCAGTTCATGGGGGTCACAAAAAGTCCAACACAGCTGAAGAGATTTAGCTCCTATGGACTAGGAAACACGCTCCAGGTGTTTGGAGAAGGGAAATGACACGGAGTTAATAGGGAGTTTATGCAAGTTTTCTGGAAAGGTCAGAATTTGAGCTCATTCCAGAGTGATAGCCTAAGAAATACTGCCATGTGATTGGATATATTGATACCTGCCTAGCACCTAGTCCTCTGCATGGCTGATTCTTCAAACAGTGCTGGCTACATAAGTGAGCAGATAGGAACAGTGTGCTGTTTAGACAAGTTAAGCGTTTCCATCAGGTTATAATGATTTTAGATGGAGACTCTTGCTAATGTCTGGACAAAAATCACCCTTGGGGCATCCATTCAGTAGGGTGAAGGGCGTGTTACTTTATCCTGCAAATTTTAGTATTTTTCTCCCCTCAATCAAGTCGTTTCCTTTCTCTCTTACTATTATGTTCCCAACAGGGCTAAGAATATTTATCTGAGAACTTGGAAAAATACTGCTCACCCAAATAAGCAGAAATAAACACCATCTTTTGAAGTTATAGTCAATATTGACTCTTTATAAAATAAAGGAGTCACTTAGAAAAATTTCAATCTTGATACATTTTTTCCTTAATTAGAAACATCCTTACCTACTAAGGTATTAAATATCCTTTCCCGTGGCACAAATCCATATATTGCCTCCAGCCAACATTTGATACTCCGTCGTTTTTCCTCCAATCTTATCAAACAATTTTTAGCTTAAGATTTCGTTTACAACAGAAAAGAGCCTACTTAAATGTCATGTGTTCCTACATTAAGGGGACAAAGTTCTTCGTTGCTTTGTTGAGTGGAACGTTTCAATGAATCATTTGCATCCACCGGGAGCAGCTATGGTCTCCATTTCCTCTAGAAGACGGGGAGCCACAAGCCACTTTTAGCCACGGTTCAGGAAAACGCGGGCACACATCAGTCCAGTCCAGGGCCAGCCGCCTCTTCGGGAGAGGACGTCGGCGGCCGGCGCCTCGCCTGATCGCTCCAGTCTCCCCAGCAGCCGAGGGAGTAGACACATGCGCACGATCGGTCTCTTTGTGTGCACCGGGAAGGGCTCGGCGTCGATTTTATACTTCCTAACGGGGCGCAGACCGGGCACGCGAGCGTGTGCGGCAGGAATCAAGTCGCCTTGTAAACGCGGCCCCCGAAACAAACGATTGTCTCGCCCCCCTCCTCGGCCTATCTTCCCGGGAAGCATACCCTCCCCCCCACCTCCGCCACGGGGTCCCCGGGGTCCAGCCCGGGGCGTGGAGAGCCAGAGCCGGGGGTAGAACCCCGCGCCCGGGGAGAGCGCGGCGGGCCCCGGCTGCCGGGGTGGGAGCGGGGCGCGGGGCGGCGGGAGGAGCGCGGCGCCCGAGCCGCGAGTGATGAAGCGCGTCTGGCGAGCGTCTCCGGGCCCCGCCGCCGCGCGGGCCGCGGGGAGGGAGGCGCGCGGGCGAGTCGGCCCGCCCCCCCGGCCCGCCCCTCCCCGGCGCGGGTGCGCTCCGGCCGGCGCCGCGCCGCCGAGGGAGCCGCCGGCCCGAGGGTGCTGGCCGGGGGCGGCGGCGGCGGCGCGCGGCGGGGGCGGAGGTGAGGACCGGGACGCGGAGGGCGCGCGCGGCTCGCGGCGCCGGGCCGCCTTCGCTCCCCGCCCGCGGTCGCCCCGCCACCCCACCCGCGTCCCCGGCGGCGGGAGCTCGGGGGCGGCCGGCTGCATGCGAGACCTGCGCGGACCCCGCGGCGGACGGCGGCGGCTCTCGACCCGGGGAAGCCGAGCGCACCGACCATGGCCTCCAACTTTAACGACATAGTCAAGCAGGGCTACGTGAAAATCCGCAGCAGGAAGCTGGGGGTGAGTCGCCCGCGCGGCTTTCTCGTCCCCGGCGCCCGTTTGGCGCGGCTGGCGGTGGGGGGCGGGGAGAGGTGACCCACGCGGGGACGGAGGCGGACAGGGACCCGGCTCCCCTGCGCACGGCCCGCTTGTTGCTCGGCCGGGCTGGGGGCCCGCACCTGCCTCGGGGGGCGCGGGGTGGGGGCCTCGGAGATGGGGCGAGGGCGCCGGTAGCACCCGGATCCGCATCCTCCGGTGCGCGGCGCTGGTTCAGACCCAGACTGAGAAGTCGCCTGGACGAAAGGATGATCAGTTCCGAGATGGATGCACCCCGGGCGGGGGGTTACATTCAGAGCATCCACAGGGCTCTGATCTCGGGAAGTGTGCGCCTTCGGGGTACAGCTGTTCGGTGTGCAGGGCGTGGACACACGCTCCTGTGAGTGTGTATCCAGAATCGTCACCGTTTCCCAGTCCCCGCTGCCCCAGCCCATTTCCAATTTCTCTTTCGATGCCTGGCTAGCGCCCCGCGGCCCTGCGGGGCGAGCCGGCGAGTTTTGCGGCTGCCCTCGGGCAGGCTCCCCGGCTCGCGGTGCGCCGGGACAGGTGGACCTGCGCCCGTGTGTGCGCGCCAGGTGTGTGTTCACGGCCGCTGACCCCGGAGCCTCGGCAGCCGAAAAGTTTCTGGAGGCCCACTCACGGTCTTTTGAAAGATGCTCTGCCCGATTTGGGAGAGCGACAGTGTAGACCCTTGAGGGTTGTAAAAACTTCACTAGTGACCGGAGGAGGAGGTAAGAGGAACGCGTAGATGGTGGTAGAGGACCGGGATGTGGACTGGAGGGAGCCGGAGGCGGGGGTGGGGGTGGGGGTCTCCGGGGCCGAGCACTGCCCCGACTGGGCGGACTTGGGGGTGTGGGTGCGGAGCGGCGGGGTCGGAGCGCCGGGAGGGGGTCCCTTGGGGGAGCGCGACGTGGAGTTGAGCACGTGACACCCACCGGGCCGGGCCGGTCCAGGGCGCGAGGGACGCTCCGTGTGCGGAGGGCAGGGTGCCCGTTTTGCGGATTCCCTGGATGTCTCTCCGCCTCACTCTTCTCCGAGTTCCAGTTCTGCGGAGCTCCGGGATCCTGGGGCCACGCGGCCTTGACCGAGAACATTCCTTGCTTTCTTTGCTGAAGGGATGAGCACTCTTAACTTGGAGAGGGAGGGAGAACTTCGTTTATTTTCTCATTAAAAGAAAAGGAAGGAAGGGGACGGAAAGGAAAAGAAAAAGGAAAAAGGAGAAGGTAAATGCTAGATATTTAATATATCGTTGGAAAACTAAGGTAGGGCAGAGTCCCTAAAAGAAGGATCGCCCGCACCCAGGAGCCGCTGCCTGGCCGGCTGGTGGGCGCAGGTGCCGGGCCGGAGGAAGGGGCCAGGCTGACTTGCCTGTGGGTGCTGCCCCTGCTGGCTTCACTTTGGAGATGGGGGCGGTAACCCAAGGACACACGGGACCCCTTCTCGAGCCCCGGCAGATTCGTCCAAGAGGGGAGCACAGAGCAGGTTGATGACCCTTCCCCCCCCTCCCCCGCAAGCCTGGCGCCCCAGCCGGCGGGAGAGGGCGGGCGCCCTGGGCCACGTTTCGGGGCTCCTCTGGCTAGAGGAGCGCGCCTCGTTCTTTCCCGGAGAGGCAGGGAAGAACCCCCCGGGAAAAGCTGCGCGCGGCCGGGACACGGTACTTCCATGTGTGGCCCCCGGAGCCATCAGCCGATACAGGAGGTGCGGAGCTAGAGCGTGGGGCTGGGACGGGAGAGAAGGGTTTCAGGAACTTGACCTTTGACGCCCTTTGCTCTCCCACAGGGCGCCTGCTCAGCACTCTGGCCCCTCTCCTTGAATTTTCCATTGTCTGACACCTCACACGCTATAAGCTGATGGGTGATTTCAGCCCCCTTGGGGAGACGGCGTCTGGTTGCACAGTTACCCTGTATGTGAAAATCAGAATAAGGAGCAGAGCGCTGAGAAACCCCCTCCTTGCGCACTTGGCCTTGGAGTCTGTAGGATTCCTCCCCCGTCAGAACTTTCCAGGATTTCCTACAATTAAAACCGAATTTGCTACTTAATTATAAGATAGGATCCAGGGGAAGGGTACCGAACGCTTCTTGGGTAACTATGACATTTGCAGCCTTTGAAATGTCCTCTTAGATCACCAGACACAGCTTCCCCGCTAAAGATGGGTGCCAATGTTCATTTCCTTTCCAAAGCCTCTCTTTCCATACTCACTGCTAGAACCATGCATGTGTAAAGGACCCAGGAAACAGTAAAAGCATGTTTATGTTCAGAGGACTTGCTTTTGTGTTCCATTTCTGCTTGAGAAATACGAACTTCAGAGGTTGGTGTTGAAACAGTTTTGCTTGGTTTTAATAGTAAATCAAAATATTAAGCTACATTAGCCTTGACTGTTTTGGAAAATATTACTTAAACTTTAGAAACTTTTCTATTCAGAATATGCTAGTATTCAAAAGAGGGAGTTCAAATGACAGAATGTGATTCTGTAAAGCTTAGTAAGTTTTAAATGGGTCCCTTAAGATAGTTAAAACAGTAAGTGAATATTGTGCGCCTCAAAAATGAAAATGTATAGTCATACCCTAAATCAGAGATATAGGAATTATCTAAGCATTCATTTTCATAGTTAATAACACATATTCCTAATTTTATGGACTCAGAACTATGAGCTTTTGTAAGCAAAATATTTTTAACTCAGCAGATACATCATAGTTCTTTTACGGGTTAAGTTTCAAAATAGAAATCTAATTAAATATGCACAGATATTTGATTTACTATGGGTAGAAGACATGCTTTCAGGAAACAAGTTTTATAGTATTCTAAGGGGAGGGAGAAGAGCTAGGTATGAGGCTAATCCTATCAGAGATAAAAAGGATGACATGCAAATATATTTTGAGATAAAATGTTTAATATGCCCTTCACTCCTCACAAGTTAGTGCTTATTGTTATGCTGAATGAGGGCAGAAAAGCACTTCCTGCCCTCTACCTCCTGGGGCAACTTTTCCAGAGGTGCTTCCGGGTCAGGTCAGTGTCTGAAAGGGCCCCTGCCCTGTGTCTTTTAATAGAAACTAGTGCTACCTGTTGTGGATCAAGTGGTAAATGTTAAACATTTTTTTGTTTGCTTTGAAATTTGTCGCCACTCAATCAGTTTTTCTTCCATTTAGGAAAATAATTTTGTGAAGAAAATAGAATCATTTTCCTGAATTTTACTTTTGCCCTTTAAAAATATGCTTGTTAAATCACTGTATCTTTAAAAGTGTTATTAAAAATATAATGACATGACTCATAAAGAATCATTTCTTTAAATTCTGTATTATTTTTCATTGTAATACATTACTGTTTCTATAATATATTTTCATGTTGCAGGATTTAAAAGCCTTTACAGTAGTTTAGTTCTTCTCACTGTGTTATCTGTTGCATGATTAATGTTATAATTCACGGGATACCACAGTGGCCAGTATTTTCTTTTTAAAGAAAAGAGTACTTAAAAACTCTAATAAAAATAAACAAAGCAAATGCATGTTGGTCAGTTTTGTTTATTTCTTAGCCTTGATTATCTGTTTTTCTTCTGACCTCTAACAGGTTAAGTTTAATCAACAAGGCATACATTACAAAATACCCAAGCTGTTCTTGGTTTGCAGATAGAACACCATCACTGAAACTTAGTCACTTTATACTTAGCCTATTGACTCTAAAAATATAGCAGCAGTAAATGCAGCTTAGTGGAATGACATCACATCATTACCATCACTGTCGTCAGCGCACAGGTTCCAGACTGCAAACAGGCTACCATGATTCGGAAACTTGACTACCTCTAGGCTCTCACGTCGTTGTTCTCAAGGAATTTTATTCAAATACATCAACGTGTGTATTCACAGGCGGGTGTTCACAGATAGTATTTTAGTAGCTTTTTTCTAGTTCGTAGTAGTCAGGTGAGAGCTTGGCTTGGTACGTGTGGGAATTGAAGGAGGGTCTCAGGATAGGGTGGTATTACACATTCAACAAATGGTTAAATAATTATGCAGCACCTACTGTTTGTCAGGTTGTATACACTGGGTATGTGTGTGTGAATATTCTTTAGAGTCAGGTCGTATTAAGTCAGGGTTATTATTAACAGTAAGTGGGGCTTCCCAGGTGGCGCTAGTGGTGAAGAACCCACCTACCAATGCAGGAGATGTATAGTGACATGGGTTTGATCCCTGGGTGGGGAAGATCCCCTGGAGGCGGGCATGGCAACTCACTCCAGTATTCTTGCCTGGGAAATCCCATGGACAGAGGAGCCTGGGGGGGCTACAGTTCATGGGGGCGCAGAGAGTTGAACCCGACTGGAGTGACCTAGCACAGCACAGCATCTTCTCCATGACCACTCCTCATGGTGCATTAGGGCAGGGGTATAGCAAGCCCCCTACGTAAGAACGAGGTCCATTCCGACAGTGCTGGTAAGTCCAGTTTGTTCCTAAGTTCAACAAAGTTAGCCTCGGTACCCAACCAATATAATCGGCTATATACTACTGTGTGGTGATAGGTTTATAATACTTTTCATACAAATAATACATAAAAAACACACAAAAGAGAAACCATTTTTGACCTTACAGTACAGTATCTTGAAAAGTACAGTAGTTCAACAACTGTCACACAGGGGCACACTGGCGTCTTTGAAAGTTTGCAACTTTGAAGGTTCACATGTAGGGGACTTACGGTAATCACTGTGTCCCCACCTGGCCGGAGAGGGAGCAGGTGAAAGTGGGGCAGGCTTCTGGAGTGTCTGATGAGCAGCGGCTTGATGGGCTCATCATCTGTTGAGGCTTTCTCTTCTGCATAGTCTCCGTTTGCTAGAACAACCAATCATGGATTCGTCTGTCCCTTGCCCTCTTTCCCTCCTGGATTAAAACCTCAAGACACCCCCATGCCTTGTCTGATGATTATTTGTCTGCTTCTTGTAAACTCTTCTGAGCGTTCCTGCCCTTTTACAAACAGCTTTTACCTGATGATGGAAGAGAGTAGGTTTTCATGAGAGATGTTTCCTGAAAATTTATCCCTTTATAGAATCTCCACAAATGGGAACTTTCGTGTGTGCATTTGCATATTTTTGGTCCCTAGAGCATTTAAAAATTTTTCTGGTCTCCCGTATCTCTAGAAACTGTTTTGTGAAAAGAGATTATGTCATGTATGAAATGCATTACCAGTTTGCCAAGGATTACATATAATAAATATATTTAATATAAGATATAGGCATAATAATTTTGACCACTCAACAGTTTGAAAGAACTTTCAGGATCATTACCACAGGTATGAGTTCTCAATCTAAGGATTTAAGACGTGGAAGTTGTATTGGGTACCTTTAAATCCTTACTCATTTGTGAATATTGTATATGCTAGACATTTTGCTTTCTGAAGTGGATCTGTTATATACATGATGATTTATTATTTATCTCATTCTCATTAAATATGGATTTAGAAGGTATAAAATTCTAATTATTTCAGCTCTGTATTTTTTGTTAGAGTATAATTGCTTTACATTGTTGTATTATTTTTTGCTATACACTGAAGTGAGTCAGCTATATGTATACCTATATCTCCTCCCTTCTCCCTCCCCTCTAGTTCTACCCATCTAGGTCATCACAGAGCACAGAGCCGAACTCTCTGTGTAATATTCAGGTTTTTATTCATGGTGACTGTTATGTATGTGTTTAATGTTAGGTGTACATGCCGCTTATTTCTCTCTCTCTCTGTCTATAAGTCTCACTTGTTCTTAGAATTTTAGAGTAGAAATAGTCTTGTATACCATCTATTCAGTTTCTGTATATTAATTTGTTTGTAGCCATATGTGTATATGACATTTTAGCTATCCTAAGAAACTCTATTATCTGCATTAGTGAGATTTTTTTTTTTCCTTTTTGAAACATTCCTACCTATGCATATGGGCATGACTAAGTTTTTTTTTGTTTGTTTTTGTTTTTCATTTTCAAACCTTAAAGCCAAAAAGCAAAGAAAATAAAAGTAAGCCTATCTGTAAAAACCAAATGAAAACATTTTGCTGAATTTTAATATGAAATGATTATACCCATGCAATACCTGGGGGAAGTCATTAAATCAGGGGTGAGATATGAGAGTTCACATCTCATCTTTTGTATTGATAGGTTTATGTGTGACTGCTGGCAAAGTGAAAGTGAAGTTGTTCAGTCATGCCTAACTCTGCGACCCTGTGGACTGTAGCGTACCAGGCTCCTCCATCCATGGGATTCTCCAGGCAAGAACACAGGAGTGGGTTGCCATTTCCTTCTCCAGGAGTTCTTCCCGACTTAGGTATCGAACCCCGATCTCCTGCATTGCAGGCATACGCTTTACCCTCTGAGCCACCAGGGGAGGTTTGACTGCTGGCAAGGTGAACTTTAAAAGATGGTGCCCCCTCAGATACCAAAGATTATGCTCAGCACTCAGGGAGATCTTGCAGATGACCAAAGTAAATTGTACGTAGGGTAACCAAACAGTGGTCACCATCTCTATAAGTTTTAGATTCCCAGTTTCCTTAAGAGTATTTCAGAGGTGCTCTGTAAAGG